>NC_133536.1:73036494-73336672 GCF_048544455.1 Silene latifolia
ATGCCTGAGCCGACAAAGAGGGATCAGGCTCGACCTGAGGATAGACAGCCTAGGGTGGGGAGAGGACCGCGACGGGTGAGTGAGAGGATGGCTGAGACCCAGCCAAAGCAGCATGTGCCTCCACAACCTCAGTTTTCCAGCTATCCTTCCTTCTTCAGTCCTGAGATGAGAGTGAGTGAGCTCACGGAGAGAGTGTCTGCCACCTTGACACTCCGGAACCTCCATGAGATGGCTTATGTTTAGGGCATCGGGACCGAGGCGGCTCAGCCGGTGTGGTGGAGAGGTGTAAAACTACCGTTTTCTATGTCTGTGGGTACTCTATCGAGTAGGGCTTACTCTGTCGAGTAAGTAGTTTTTGACGCAAAACAGAAGACTGCCTGTAGGGTACTCGATCGAGTAAGTTGGGGACTCGATCGAGTAAGGGGCACTCGATCGAGTAAGTCACTTACTCGATCGAGTAAGTGAGTTTTACGGGCTGAGTTTGACGGGTTTTGTTAATGATGCGAGATTAATATAAAAAGATGACCGTCACTTTTCTTAATCTCTTTTAACATTCTAAAAACCTATTTGAGAAGAAGAGGAGTTACGTAAGTTATTCTCGTCGCATTGTTAACAAATCCCCAAGGCTAGGAGTGTCAGATCATCTTGTTCTTTACGCCGTTTTGATCCTTGTGTCGAGGGTAAGCTTTTTATATAATTTTTATAATGTTTTGTTAAAGTTGGTTGAAACCCTAATTGGGTGATATTGGGGGTTTTGGGTGAATTGTGTGAAGGTGTGACGTGGGCGTGTCGTTGTACACCCAATCAAAAAACATTTATAATACTCAACAAACAACTAGTCAGTGGTAAGTCGAGGTCGATCCATGGGACGGTGTGCTTTGGGTTCTAAGTCTATCTATCTCAATTTATGCTAGTGTCACAATTTGGTTGGGTTTGTAGTTGTGTTCTAGACTAATAAAAGCAATAAAGTAAAACAAGCAATAAAAGGAAAGATGTAAACAAATGATTAAAAGTGCTAGGATATCATGGGGTCATAGGGGATTCATGGTGTTGATCATACAAACATGTTTACAAGGTTGCAAGCAATTAATGTTGTGGGGGAACCGAGTTGGGTTATGTCTTACGGTTCATAGGAAGAGTTGGGTCCCGGAGCCGAATCGATTAGATTGTACAACACCGACAAGTCGACTTACTTTCCTCCTATTCAACTTCTATGCATGGTCTAACAAAACTCGAGTTGGTTTATATCTTATAAGTCAAGTTGAGTAGATAAGAGATGGTTGTAAATGCAAGGATTCATAGGCTTGGCATTTCATCAAACATAACATGTGCATAAAGTTGAAATCACAACAAGCAAGCAATTTAATCATGTGAACATATTAGATTAAGCATGAATCAATCCCATGTTGATTTCCCTTAATTACCCACTAATCCTAGCTAAGTAACTACTCATTCATGATCAAGTTTAACATGTTAATAAGGTTGTCAATCATACTAACAAAGCCAAACATGATGAACAAGTAATAAATATTAACAATAATTAAAACAAGGATTAAGAGAGTTATACCTATGGGGATTCCAAAATAATAATGCAAAGAATAAAAGAAGAACTTGATGATTGATGGAAGGTTGTCAATCTCCCAATAAACCCAATAATCTTCAATTACCCAATAATAAACTTGAATAATAAACTTGAACAATAATTAAGGAGAGATTAATGTGAGATTTGTGGAAATATTAAAGAGCAATCTATTCTAATCTACTCCTAATCTAATCTAAGAAAGCTTGATAAAAGGGATCCCCCTTCATTATTTACAAGTGGGGTATTTATAGTAGAAATTAGGTGGATGGATTAGGGTTAACTAAGGGCTAAACTAGTAATTACACTTTTTAGATTGAGCAGGGAGAAGCCGGTATTTTTCGAAGGAAGGGCTTCTTTCTTTGAAGCTTGAAGAAGACGAAATTGCTGTAAAGGAATCCGGGCGGATTGGTGTCGGGACGGGCGGATTGTAGCAGGGGAAGACGGGCGGATTTGGGAGAAGACGCACGTCTTCTTTGGTTTGGGGACGGCCGGATTCTAGAGAATCCGCACGGGTTGGAGGGCTATCTCGTTTTCTCTTCTATTCTTCCCTTTCCTTCATTTTCACTTTATTCTTGTGGGATTGGCCTTTAGTTCTCATTTCCTCTTCATACTAGTCCATCGAATATCGTCAAATAGCTTCCGAATACGCACGAAAGACGGGAATTTCCGCCTTATTATCTTCTTTCCTACAAAACATATGAAATGCGATAGAAAAGCAAATAGGAAGGTTTTGACGGATAAAATGGCCATAGAATGTTATAATAGTATTCAAAATAGGTTCAATTAGGGGTCTAAATGTGCGCAAATAATGTTCACATCAAATATCTCCAAACCGAACCTTTACTCGTCCCGAGTAAAGAGGTGACTAAAACTAGACCTTTATTTAAACTAGCCTACTAATATAGCCGATATGAGACAATTAGCGGGTCTCACTCCACCCCTTCAACTCACAACAAGACAACCATGAGGTAGGATGCCTTCTTGCAAGGCAAGGTGGGTCTTGCCAAAATGGCGACACATCCAAACATTAAGCACACAAAATCAAATAATGGATGCATCTACAAAAGGAATAGCCACTTCCTCATCAAGTGGCGGAGGCACTAAGAGAGAACAAATTTAAGAGCATGTAATCCTTCACAAATACTATTCAATAAATTACTAAGGCTAAGAGGATGGCACTATCACCTCCAAATGGTGTTAAACTAGACTACTTTCGTCCTCAATTTCCAAATGCTTTCGTCAAGAGCGATCGGATGGTGGTGGAATGATGATCCCTATGATGCTAGTAGCATATGACATGACAAGTCTCGAATTCTCTACAAAAGTAAAGGTCATGGATCGTCCCAAGCTCGACAAAGTGGCTTGACAAAAGGCTTTTTGGGAATGAAATGCTCAAATCGTTGTAAACAAGGGTGGATATGACTAATATTCAAAAATTGACCTCATTTAACTTTCACATTTCAAAAATTTAAGATGGGGGTTGTGTAACACCCCGTATTTTATTAAGTTGGATAAAATTCTTTTAATTGCTATTTTGAATTTAATTACATCATTTAACGATTTATATATTTATGCTTAGCTAATTAATTAATTTCATCATAATTCGATACGTTAATTTTAATAATCATTAATAAGTTTATTTAAAGTTAGTTCGAGTTTATTGAAATTAGTTTGAGTTTATTTATTTAATAATTTCCGTTTCTTTACGAGTCCTTATGAAAGTTGTTTTAAGTGAACCCAAGATGGATTTTGGGAACAAAACCGTCCAATTAGCTATTTTGAGCTTATTTCACTAAATTAGCAATTTTTTATTAATATCCGTTAGTTTCGTAAAAATCGCTAATAATTCCGTTTCAAGCCGATTTCTTATTATTTACGTTAACTAGCTGAGTTTATTTTATTTTCACTCGTTAAATTTATTTATTATTGATTCCGTTTTATTACTGAAACTTTTACTTAAACCGGTTAAATTTAACTCGAAACGGTTTTAATAACTATCGAAGTTTCTTAACGATGAAGAAACGTACGTATAATAAATAGCAGGCAGGCAAGGTGCTCCCTCATTTCTCACGCAGCATTCTTTCTTCTCCCTTCCTTTTTCTTCTTTTCGTTCTGTTTTGATTTTTTTTGATTTTAAATTGATCCTGCCACTCCGTTTGTCATCCGTTATCAATGATTTTCGTTCCATATTCTTTGCTCCCATCGTTTCTGTCAATCCGTTGTAAGTAAAATTCATTTTCGTTACGTATTTTTACAAACCCATTTATATTTTCAGCTTTATTTATTATAAGACGGTTGTATGTTCTAAATAGACGGTCTTGTAGAAGATTTGTTAGTCATAAATGATTAGTTCAATCGGAAAAAGGTAACAATTATAGATTACTCGATATTACTTGTAAAATATGTTTATTTCGAATCTTTGGTTAGTCTGCGTTTTATAATTAAGACGGTGTATAATTATATATAGGGATCCTTATGGATGTTAATTAGCCAGTTGTATAGTTGAGACGGTGTATACTGATATGTGGAGATAGTTGAGACGGTGTATACTGACCTCTAGGGATCATTTGGGATGCTAGCTAGTAAGTGGTATATTTAAGACGGTGTATGCTGACATGTATGGATTGTTTTGGGTGATAATTGGTGTGTTTTATAGTTGAGACGGTGTATACTGACATGTAGGGATTGTTTTGGACTAATTTGGACTCTGTGTTGGGGCGATTTTTGTAGTCTTTAGGGTCTGTTTTTGAATTGCTTTATACTTGTGGATTTCCGCTCTAAAACCGTTTTAAATGCTGACTTAGTTGGCTCAGCTAGGACTGTTTTTAGGCGCGAGAATGGAGTCTTAAGGGGACGATTGGTACTCTGTTTTGGGCGGGGGACGAGAGCCGTCATCGTGGGTTTTCACTTTGCATTTGAGGACTGGAGTTGGGGTCGAACTTAGGCATCTTTTGGGTTCTGTTTTGGACTGATTTTTGGGTCAGGTTATGAAGTAGGGTGAAGGGTGGCTATGGGTAGTCAGGTGGTGGTCGTGTCGGACTCCTTATGGCTTGCTTTTAGGCGAGTTTGATGGTCGTGGCCTAGGCAGTGGCCTAGCTAAGTCACGAGTTTGAGGCCATGTGTAGTTGGTGGTTAGGCCGAGTTTGAGGTTGTCATAATAACTTTTGAGCCGTGTCTATAAATTGTTTTGACGCTAGTTTGGTTTATTTAAAATATAATTAAATTAATTTCCGTCTCATATTTTATATAAAGATAATTCGTTAATATCGTCCTTTCACATAATTATTTTAGGTGGCTCATATGTGGTTGAAGATGAAGAGTAATTTTGGGTTTTAGAAGCTTTCTCAAGTTATTACTTGTCTCTTTGCTAGCGTAAGGTAACTATTCCGAGTTACTCGACGAATTAATATCACATTAGTAGTTAATGTTGTGCCTGTTGTTTGTTAAGTGTTTAGGTGATTGATAATGTGTTACTTTCGTTTTTCACATGATAGAAATTCGAAATAGCATGAGAATTATATAGTGATAAATTTTGTGATTTGGGCCAAAGTAGGCCAAGACTCTGAGCTGGGCCAGATTGACCGAACGAGTTTGGTCAAACTAGGTTTAAACCAGTCAGCCTCGATTTGACCGATGACCCGTCGCGGGACTCGGGTCGAGGGTTTGTCTTTGAGGTGAGATTGGTTGTTATTGGAAATTTTATGTCATGCCTTGATATTTGTAATTATCATTTCACATGTTGGTTGTTGGATGAATTGGTTGCCTTATACTTGAGTCTTGTTGTCTCTTTGCCATTTTAGCTTGTTCTCATGAATTATGAGATTAACGGTTAGCTGGAATTTGGATTATTATTGATAATGGAGATATGGTTGGATTGTCAGCTGAATTGGGTATCCCTCTTGTCTTGTGTGGTGTGGGCTAAAGTATTCAAGCTGGGACTAGCTGGGACTAGGTCCTAGGTGAGTATTTCGGCCTTCATCATAGATAGGCCAGTATAGTCTTTGACGAGTGTATGTTCACTGCTTGATAGCCTCTGTGTTCCTGACTTGGTGGGTTTATATCCAAGTTGGGGCATGACCTCGTTACTTATTTTGATAGTAAGTGGTCAGCTTAAGTACTAGCCAACCCTTTGGTGGACTCCTTAGGGTACTCACTTTGTTTTAAAAAAATTGTGGGTCTTGGGTGCGGTGGTGTGTATCCGCATGTCTAGGTCTGCGCAGGTTTTAGGCTAGGGTTGTGTTGTGTCTTGGCCATGTTTTGATAGAACCTCTGAGCCAAGATACCGGTTCGATTACCTTCCCTACCTCGTGGTATAGACTCGAGTTACAGAGTGACTATTGACGGGACTAAGAACTTATGCCTGTCTTTGATATATTGCCCTTTCTTGTTTGATGATTCTATGAATCATAGAAGGTGAGATGCAAGCCGGCTATGGTTGATAGAGTTTGGATTCCTGGATGTTATGTGATTCACATGATAGTGTAGTTTGAGTCGGTCTAGTATTCACATGCTAGGACTATGTGTTGTTATATTGTTCTTCACATGATAAGCACGATTGTCTAGCATCTATATGCTAAGGCATTGTGTGATTCGTATTCATATTCTTATGTTTACATGTTATATTAATTATGACATTTCGTGGCTGGGAGAACTCGGAGTTACTCCCCACTGACTGTGGCTTTCGTATTTGTATAAAATGCGAATGACAGGTAGGTGATGCATATATGGGGTACATGGACGAGCTAGCGAGCAAAGTAACCTTGGAACCTAGATTAACTTTATTATATTGTGACCCTTAAATATTTTTATGTCACATACATTTTAGGGACATATGTCTCCCTTTCTCATATTTGGGTTGTATAACTTTGTTTCGCGACTTTAGCGATGTTTCATTCATGAGATTTATTTTGGACCTTGCATGTTTGACACCTTCCCTTTTGGATATCTTTATAACAGGTTCAGGTTTTAAAAATTACAGGTTTTTACCCAAATGAACCTATTACAAACATATCCATGCAGTTTTATTCTAGAATTACGTGTTTACTTTTCCGCAATAAGTGAGGGTGTCACAGTAATTTAACCGATTTAAGTAAAAGTTTCAGTAATAAAACGGAATCAATTATAAATAAATTTAACGAGTGAAAATAAAATAAACTCAGCTAGTTAACATAAATAATAAGAAATCGGCTTGAAACGGAATTATTAGCGATTTTTACGAAACTAACGAATATTAATAAAAAATTGCTAATTTAGTGAAATAAGCTCAAAATAGCTAATTGGACGGTTTTGTTCCCAAAATCCATCTCGGGTTCACTTAAAACAACTTTCATAAGGACTCGTAAAGAAACGGAAATTATTAAATAAATAAACTCAAACTAATTTCAATAAACTCGAACTAACTTTAAATAAACTTATTAATGATTATTAAAATTAACGTATCGAATTATGATGAAATTAATTAATTAGCTAAGCATAAATATATAAATCGTTAAATGATGTAATTAAATTCAAAATAGCAATTAAAATAATTTTATCCAACTTAATAAAATACGGGGTGTTACAGGTTGTCCCTTCCGGGCTAGTGTCCTTTGCTTTCGCCAATCGCTTATTAGGCAACCGGTTAACCTCTAGACAATAGCTTTTCGGGGTGATAGTCACTCTGTCTCTGGGCGGCCGAATTCACAACCGTGTGGGGGCCCAATTCAATGGATCCCTCTCCAAAGCACATCGAAGTGGTACGCCTCCATCAAAACAACTAAAATTCTCAACATTTCATAACATTTGAGGTTTCCTTGGCATTAAATTACTTCCACGTGACAAAATTTTCGAAATGAGCACTTCAAACTTATTGATAGAAAGTATTTTTGGGTTGCCTTACCACAAGGTCAATCAAGGTCACCTAGACAAGTTAACCAAGTCTACTTCGCATCACGGGGTTGGAATAGGTGACTCACATGCAAACCCTTGACTAGGCTTTGGGTCATGGGTCAAAAGACACTAGTATGACACTATCTAGGGTGTTTTACAACCATTCTAGTAGGCAAAGTCTTAAGTTGAAAAAGTATTTGTAATGGCTTAGTTGCTCTTGTCAAAGTTCTCAATTAGGCACTTTTTTCAAAACTTTTCATCTAAATGCAACTATATGCCATGATGCAACTATTATATATGATACTGTCGTTTCGTACCAAAAATAAAATACCTAAGTACAACTAACAGAAGTCAGCGGTAAGTAGGGTCGATCTCCACAGGGAGGCGGTTTACTATCTACTTGTCTATTCTATCTGTCGGAATGTCACGAATGGGGGTTGAATTGATTGTGTTAACTAAGCTAAAGACTAAAGCAAGGGAAATAAAAAGGAGAAATTAACAGAAGAAAAGGGAGTATGCTAGGAGTCGGTCTACCGTGGCAGCTATCAAATCTTATACTATTGGGAATACTGAGGCGATTAAACTATTGATAAGAAGAGCTATGGTCGTCACCTTTCGGTCCTTAAACCGCCCTAGAGCGTAAACAGCTTAACTTTCGCCCTCACTGCAATACCCTATTGTAATTAAGCAAGCCTTCCCTTCCAATCTTTCGATCTAGGTCGGGGTTAACTAAATTTATGGTCTCCTGCATGCATTCATTCGACCGGATAACAATTAAATTGCCTAATACAATTCTTATCGCAAGACTAATCTAATCAAGTCAATTAAAACATCGCTACCACGGCTTCCCTAATCCTAACATACTAAGGGGATTTAGCTAGACATGGAGTAAATAAGAACAATAAATAAAGAGGGAGAGGGAATAATAAACATTAATTAAAAAGAGAGAAAGGAGAAGAAATTACTGATATAAATGATCTGGAAAACAAAGTAGAACAAAGTAACAGTGTATGTGAAAGTGATAAAAGAGGAGAAGAGGGAGTCCTCCCGGATAAAAGCATACATTCACTGACGACCTAACTCCTATTTATAAGAAATTAGGAGTTTAATTAAACCTAATGACGGAAATTAAGTAAAAAGTCCAAGCCCGTCAAAGATTGTTGCTCGATCGAGCACTTAAGGCTCTCGATCGAGTATTATTCCTTAGCATTCCTCTCGATCGAGAACAATTCCTCTCGATCGAAGACTTCTTTCCCTTTAATCACTCGGTCGAGAAGAAGTAGCTCTCGATCGAGCAAATGGGCTCTCGATCGAATAGAAATAGTTCTCAATCGAGCACTTCTCAGCGCGTAATTCCTGCTTCGCGCACTGAACTTCAAACGGCTGCCATTCCTTCGTTACTTGGACAAATAGGGCGTGGTTGGTGGCGTTGGAAAGCTAAGAGGATAAGCTTTCACCTCCAACTGGAATCACCTTAATAACTGTTGTAGAACTCGAGATATGGCTCTTACAAGCAGGAACTAGCAAATTGAAGCACTCTCTTGGCTCGCCTAACTTCCTTACTCCAATGCGCATCTCAAAATAGTACTTTCCAAACTCCGACTCAACTCATCTCCTAAATGCATGCGTAGGGACATGTTTTAGGCTTGATTCCGCATCTCTAAGCTCATTCCTGCAATTAATACAAGAACTTCCAAAGTATGCAATTCGGGGCATATTCGTAGCAAATAACTACTAAAATAGCATAAAGATGCGTGCAAGAATAGACTAAAAAGCCTATATAAAATGCACGTATCAAATCTCCCCAAACCAAACCTTTACTCGTCCTCGAGTAAACTCAAAACTATACGCTAATGGAACGGAAAAATAACTCAGAGCTAGCTTAACTTATCTACTTGAACCAATTTAATGCAACAAAGATTAACAGTTTAAGCTAAGCAGTCAACACGCAAACGAATTATGAGCTGTTCAGAAATATAGCCAACCTATCGACCTTGCAAGACCAACAAAATCGGACTTTCTCGTGGTCACTCTTCTCTCATGAAGCAAAGGGTGAATATTTATATGTAAAAGAGAGAAGAAACGACAGTCACTCACCTAACTGCGACCTACATAGCATGCATGCAACAAAAATGAAAGACAATTCAAGTACTAATGCACACACTCCAACCAATAATGTCCGTCACAGCCGAGGGCTTACAAATGATATGGGAATAGTGAGGGTCAGGTGAGAAAAGGCAAAACAAGTTATGGTAATGTGGAGGTAAAAGCGTCAAGCTAGTTCCTAACAGGACCATATAAGACCATTCAATTCTCAACCGACTGAATAATAAAGTACAAGTGCCCTTCATTTGGCACACAACTCACCACCCATTTACACTATCTCCTCAAAAATATGGAATAAAACGGAGGAGTGAGACCGTCACAATATAAAAGTGAACACATACGGACTCAAAAACAACCCAGCTCAATTCTTCAACTTTTCATCCTGGTTTCTCATCACTGTACACGTGATTCTTTGATTTTTTCCATTTTTCATCATGTGTTTTTTTTTTCCTTCTTTTCACGTTTTTCACTTTTTTTTTTTTTTTTGTCAATTCTTTTTTCTTTCTTTTTCTTTTCTTTTCTCCTTCCTTTATTTCCACCAACTCCAATAAAATACACACGGCCAAACTGCAGACGATAAAATATACCACAAAAGACAAACTAAACTAGCTTGACTAGGCAGACTCAGTTTTGTATGTAGCTAATGGGTCAAAAAGGCAAGATTTGGCTTAAGTGGAGCTAAATGGGTGAAAAATATAAGAAAAGGGAAATATTTATAAGCACCTCCCTGCATGTGACGCCGACCACAAACCCGAATGTATGCATTTGACAAGAAATCGAATGTCATAAAAGTGCAAAAATAATGAACATGCTATGCAAGGAGTACTACTCTCAATTCCTACATGAACCGGTCATGAATGTCACCAGTTATAAGGCTCTAAAACTCAGAAATTGTAGAGTAGGTTGCCAATTTATCAGGTCAAGTCTACACGGTCAGCTATATTTGAACAAAAACTCGTAGATATGCGCAAGACTCAGCTAATAACTGTCAATAAAGTGCAAGGCTCAAGTAAGAAAGACAAGTTAAAGTGCAATTTCATCACGGAAATCTACCGTTCCGACTCAACCTATATGCTAAAATAAACGTGAAATTTTTTGAATTTTTAACAATTTTTGAATTTTTATTGAATTTTTTGAATTTTAACGAAAATAAACACCGATGCAAACATAAATTAAATGTGATAACTGAAATGCAATAAAAACAATATGCAGACACAGATATGGATGCATAACCTCCCCAAACCAAACCGTACAATGCCCCCATTGTACCAAAACATGGAAAGGAAATGCAAACTAAAGGAGGAAAAAAGAGTAAAAGCGGAAAAACTTACAAAATGCGCGAATAAGGGGACCTCCCCAAACCGACCATGAAATGGGAGGTTGCCAAGGGCCCGGAAAACCGTCTCAGGAAGCTAATCCAAGTCAAACGAGTGAATGGGCATGCAAAAAGCGCTCGATCGATCGGAATAGTGGTCGATCGAGTGGTTCTCTAATCTGCAGGTGGTCGATCGAGTACAATTGCCACTCGATCGAGTGAATTCATCAGCAAAAGTGCTCGATCGAGTAGAATAACTACTCGATCGAGTGATCCTCGGTGTAATTCCTGAAAAACGCAATAAAAATAGCCCGCAACTAACCAAAACAAGCTTAACTGAGACCGTCTATGGTATAAGAACCATTTATTACAACTGAAATTGAATAAAAAGCAGAATAAAATCGCCGGGTTGCCTCCCGGGTAGCGCTAGCTTCAGTCAGGTCCCAGCTCGACCTTCTTTTCCTTCAAGCCTATCTAATCAAATACAATCAAAACAGCTCAAAGCGCGCAAAGAACTTTGTCAAGTAGCTGCGCATGTGCTGAGAAGAGTAAGTAGCACCAAAGTGGAATAGCAAAGTAGGAATTAAAGATATGTAAACATTTAAGTCTAACAAATTTCCTATGGGCGCTCCTAAATTTATCCACAAAATATAGGAGCGCGGGAGCAATTGTCAATAAAGTAGGGCTCCATTTCAGATTAACGAAATTAAAATGATAAGGACGGTGAAAAATCGTCAAATTATACGACCCTCGGGAAGGGGTAAAGCATTGGGATGCGCAGCAAAAAGTCAATCGAGGCAATTTACTATTAAAACAAACAATAAATAAATTATCGTTTACTACCTCGTGTCGGTCACTCTCAATGACGGAATCATCGACAAAGGAAGATATTACCTCTCCCGTGCTAGGAGCAATTACCGACTCATTTGCCTCTTTGACACCCTTCTTAGTGGAATTCGTCCCCGTAAATCATGACCTCAAGTGCATCCAACTCGGCTTTGAATAGGGAAGATTCACCGTATCCATTATCGTCATCGAAATCGTCATCAAAATCAAACCCAAATGACGAACCAAAGCTCCCAATGGCCAAACTACTCGATCGAGTAGAATCTTCATTCGATCGAGCGGTTTCCTCCGATTTCCACTCGATCGAGTAGAATGTTCACTCGATCGAGCACTTTCTCCTGGAAAATCACTCGATCGACCAATAATTGTCACTCGATCGAGTGATTCCTCCCTATCTGTGCTGAAATCCTCGTGTGGGGCGGTGAAATATGATAGAAACTCGTCATCCGAGTCATAGAAGTCTTCCTCAACATTGGGTAACACGGTATCCTCAGGGGAAGAACCGCTCTCAAAGAAGGTATACTTCTTCTTCTTGCATCTCAGCTGCTATCTGAGCAACTACAGATTCAAGCTCATGGAATCGAGCGTCCATATTTTTATTACTCTCTTGCATTTGTGATACAAGCGTTACCATTGAATATGTCAGCTCCGCGATCTCTTCTATCTCCATCTCGGTGCGCTAATCGAGCAACTACGGACTCGAGCTTATCAACTCGCGAGAAGTATTCTTGCACTTGGAATGCAAGTGTCTCCATCAAGGATTTCAGCTCCGCAATCTCTTCTTCTTGTATCTCAGGAGGATCTTGTTGCTGTGGCCATTGATAGGGTGGATGTGGTGGCACAACTACAAAGTTTGCATTGTGCTCGTGAGAACCACATCTCCCATGCGAGATCACCTACTGTTCCATATAATAGAACATTGGTGATGGGTCAAAGGTACTCAAGCCTTCCCTTTGACTGTCTTTCACCTAGAACTGTTTAGGTAGTACCTGTAAGGCCTATCAAAACAGCACTTAAAGGAAAAAGATTAAAACGGCCTCAAGGGAAAAAATCCCCTGAGGCTAAAAACAGATAAAATTAAACAAATAAATAAATAGATTGCCTCCCAAGCAACGGCGCCAAAATTTGATCTTGTCGTTTCGTACCAAAAATAAAATACCTAAGTACAACTAACGAAGTCAGTCGGTAAGTAGGGTCGATCTCCACAGGGAGGCGGTTTACTATCTACTTGTCTATTCTATCCGTCGGAATGTCACGAATGGGGGTTGAATTGATTGTGTTAACTAAGCTAAAGACTAAAGCAAGGGAAATAAAAAGGAGAAATTAATGAGAAGAAAAGGGAGTATGCTAGAGTCGGTCTACCGTGGCAGCTATCAAATCTTATACTATTGGGAATACCGAGGTGATTAAACTATTGATAAGAAGAGCTATGGTCGTCACCTTTCGGTCCTTAAACCGCCCTAGAGCGTAAACAGCTTAACTTTCGCCCTCACTGCAATACCCTATTGTAATTAAGCAAGCCTTCCCTTCCAATCTTTCGATCTAGGTCGGGGTTAACTAAATTTATGGTCTCCTGCATGCATTCATTCGACCGGATAACAATTAAATTGCCTAATACAATTCTTATCGCAAGACTAATCTAATCAAGTCAATTAAAACATCGCTACCACGGCTTCCCTAATCCTAACATACTAAGGGGATTTAGCTAGACATGGAGTAAATAAGAACAATAAATAAAGAGGGAGAGGGAATAATAAACATTAATTAAAAAGAGAGAAAGGAGAAGAAATTACTGATATAAATGATCTGGAAAACAAAGTAGAACAAAGTAACAGTGTATGTGAAAGTGATAAAAGAGGAGAAGAGGGAGTCCTCCCGGATAAAAGCATATATTCACTGACGACCTAACTCCTATTTATAAGAAATTAGGAGTTTAATTAAACCTAATGACGGAAATTAAGTAAAAAGTCCAAGCCCGTCAAAGATTGTTGCTCGATCGAGCACTTAAGGCTCTCGATCGAGTATTATTCCTTAGCATTCCTCTCGATCGAGAACAATTCCTCTCGATCGAAGACTTCTTTCCCTTTAATCACTCGGTCGAGAAGAAGTAGCTCTCGATCGAGCAAATGGGCTCTCGATCGAATAGAAATAGTTCTCGATCGAGCACTTCTCAGCGCGTAATTCCTGCTTCGCGCACTGAACTTCAAACGGCTGCCATTCCTTCGTTACTTGGAAAAATAGGGCGTGGTTGGTGGCGTTAGAAAGCTAAGAGGATAAGCTTTCACCTCCAACTGGAATCACCTTAATAACTGTTGTAGAACTCGAGATATGGCTCTTACAAGCAGGAACTAGCAAATTGAAGCACTCTCTTGGCTCGCCTAACTTCCTTACTCCAATGCGCATCTCAAAATAGTACTTTCCAAGCTCCGACTCAACTCATCTCCTAAATGCATGCGTAGGGACATGTTTTAGGCTTGATTCCGCATCTCTAAGCTCATTCCTGCAATTAATACAAGAACTTCCAAAGTATGCAATTCGGGGCATATTCGTAGCAAATAACTACTAAAATAGCATAAAGATGCGTGCAAGAATAGACTAAAAAGACTATATAAAATGCACGTATCAATATACACATCCTAATGCAAGTGATTCTACCAACTAGTATGCCATATAAGCTAAATGCAATTCCTAAGTTCACATTGTTATACCGCATCAATCAAAATAAAGCCACATAGTCATTAACATAAAGAGGAAAAAGGAGATTGGAAAGATTATACCATGCGGTCTTCAATATCCTCATGTCTCGGATGTGGCGTAGTCGATCAATGTGAAAAAGGATGGACAAAAACAATATATACAAGACTACACTAAAAAGGAAATGAACATGTTTTTGATTTTTCAATTTTTCATATTTTTATGGTTTTTGATTTTATGGAAATTAAAGAACATATTTTTGTGATTTTTCGAAATTTTCAATTTTTATGTGTTTTTGGAATATAAATTCCCATCCCCCACTTTATTTTGGACATTGTCCTCAATGTACATGTAGGAGTAGGAATAAAAAGGAAATACATGTTTTTGGATTTTTGATTTTTTTGAAATAAAGTACAAATGCAATGATATGATATGAATGAATGCATGCTCTAATTAAATGCAATTCTATATGACATATATAACAAATGAATGCAAACTAATCTACACTAGATGATGCATGTTTTCTAGTAGACTATGGTCACCTATGATCAAACCTCCCCAAACCGATTTAAACACTATTTCTAGTGTAGAAATGAATAGGTTTGGCCATTAGTAACTATGCATGAATTCTAATCTATATGCAACTATCTACATGTGAGATATAATACAGTGCAAACTATATTATATGAGCTAGCTAATGCAAATGAAATATGATACAAATGCATGCGAAAACTACATCAAATGCAATGTATGTACAAAAGAGAGAGAGAGATGGGTATCATACACATGGAGGTGGTGAGGTAGGCCTCTTTCACTCGTCATCCTCATCTTGATCATAGCCATAACGATGAGAACTCCCGGCTTGGTCATACCCGCTTGCTTGACCCCAATACCCTCCTTGGTAAAATTCTCCCCCTTGACCCGAGTACCCTCTACCTTGGCTAGAATGCCCTCCGCCGTCGCGACCCCAAGCTTGGTTCCCTTGATTAGGGAATAAGAATTCCGGTTGTGCCCAAGAGGGCTTAGGACCATTGGGGTCAACATACCCTTGTTGAGCCATGTTATAGTATTGGGGATAAAGGGCCAAGTAGTTGTCGACCCTCCCTTCATGTACCCCGAGGTCCACTCTATTCATGAGTTTCATCAAATCATTAATACCCGGGGTATTGGGGATTTCCGGCCTAAACTCGGTATACGGGGTAGGGTACGGTGGGATAGGAACAAATGAGGGTGGGCGAATAGGCCTTCCCGGTCCTCCACGACGTATTTGGCGGTGCGGCTCTTCCCTTTGAGGGGGATTGTCAAGAATTTGGATATCAAGGAGGTAGCTTGGTGGAGGCGAGTATGGGCTCAATCTTGGGTCAATGCCCGGTATCTTCCAACCTTCAAGGATCATTGAAGTGCATCCTTTGGTGTGCCACTCTACACTCCCGTCTCGAGTGTAGTTACACCATCGGTGACTGTTGAAGATGGTGTGCTCGTCAATCAAAGTCCTCCCCTCAAGAGGAGTATAGGTCCCTCGGGCATTGAACCCGGAACAAAGGTGGTGGGCCAAAATAGTAATTAGACCTCCCATCACAAAGGTCTTGAGTTGAGTGGTTCCTTGAGCAAAATCATTGAACCTGGTAAGTATCTCAAGTGGCGTATTGAAGTTATAACGCCTCACCGCTCGAACATTCAAATAGGATTCAAGAAAGGTTAAATCAATGAGAGTACACCTATCTTGTTCGTACCTCCCATTGATGATACCGGCCACAAAGCGCTCGGTGAATCAAATCACCGGATGTTGGATGGCGAAGGTATAGCATTGCTTTGGATGGGAAAAATCCCTCCCGTAGATAGCCTTCCAAAGGAGGTCCACACCGAAATTATCTGGTTTTTCGGTATAGTTGGTGGGCACTACAAGACCGAAAACGTAGGCGAACTCCTCAAGTGAAAGATGATGGTCTAGGTTGCACAACCTAAACTCCATACCCACATCGGTGTGGGTATTCGTTACAATGCGAAGGCTACTCAAAAACTCAAGGGTGAGACTAAGGTACGTCTCCTCATGGGCATGAAAAAGTTTCCCAATGCCAAGACCATTAAAGAACATCTCGGTAGGGTACCTTATCTTAAAGATTTCCAACACCCTAATATCTACGAATTGAGTGGGTTCGTAGTTCTTACCTATTAATTTGACAAAGTTCATGCGGTGGTCATCGGATTCAAATAGCACCTCTTGGAAGTAGTCAAGTTGTTCAATTCCTCCCCTCATTAGGGGTTGGGAGCTCCTTGGTAGCACTACCTCCCGTGGCATTGAAGAGGTCGATCCCTTGCGCTTCTTTCCGGTGGATTCAACCAATTTCTTGGCCTTTCCCTTGAGGTTCAATGGTGCCATTTTGATGTCGGTGATGGGGGTGTTTTTGAGAGGAGGTGTGATTTTGAGGATGGAGATGAGTGTTTTAGGGTTTGATAAGGTGAAGAAATGAGGGAGAAAGAGGGTGATTATATAGAAGAAAGGGGGAATCCGAGCGGATAAGGGTGGGTCATATCCGGTTTATCCGAAAAAACAGGACAATCCGAGCGGATTCTTTTCGGGACGGGCGTCTCGAGATAATAGAAGACGGGCGTCTTGGCCTGAATCCGGGCGGATTCTGATGCAGGGATTTTTCCCAGTTGAGAGCAGAAAAAAGACGGGCGTCTTGGGACTTAGGACGGGTGTCTTGGTCGAGACGTGCGTCTTGAATTAAATCCGCCCGTTTTCTGGTGCAGCGCAAAATCTTGTTTTTGGGTGACATACGGGACGGGCGTCCCGCAAAGAATACGGACGACTTCTTCCAGGACGGGCGTTTTGTGAAGAATCCGCCCGTTTTCTGCTACAGCGCTAACCATTTTTCTGACGTGGGTCCTGGACGGGCGTCTTCCTCTAAATCCGGGCGTCTTCAGCTCCCTTTTCTTCTTTTTCTTCTTTTCTTTTCTTTGCAAAAACATACCCTTTCACCGATTTGCTATTCCTCCTTATCTTTTTCTGAAATTCGCTCATTAAAAATGTAAGATGACTCTCTCTCTCACCACTCTCATGCAAGAAATTAATGCAAATGCAATAATGTACAATATTATACAAAGTGAAAGGTTCCAAGAAATATCTTACAAATGGTGGTTTGAGATAGGACTCCACCAAACTAGTTCAAATCGTAGAAGTTCTTATCCATAGAGCTCAAGGCTCTTAATAAGAGATCAAAAGCTTGCGAACAAGCTCCAAATAGGCACAAGTATGGGTTGCTCAATTTGAATATGAAGTTTGGCCAAGGAAGTTTGTAGAATGTTCTTTCTCTTGCATTGTCCTTAGCGTTAGAGCTTTCCCAATTCTTCAAATAAACGAGCTCATGATTCTTGTCAACACTAGGCATGAAGGGTGGTTCATTTTCATCCGTAGACTTCCACTTACCAACTTCTTCTTCAATCTTGGTGGTGATGATAGCATTTTGATTTTTCAATCCTTCCAAGGTGGAAGGAGAATTTTCATGGCATTGATGATCGAGTTCTTTAGAAGTTGCCATTGTGAGCGCCAAATCTTTGCAAGTGGCTTCTCGAGCAATCTTCTCTTTGAGCTTTTTCACCAAGTAGCTCTTGTATGAAACTTTGGCCTTTTGAAGAAGATCTACCATATCCTCTTGAATGATCATTGGCTCCATGATAGGTGCCAAGTGGTTTTCACGAGGAATAAAGGAAGGGCGTTCTTCTTCATGATAGGGTATCTCAAATGTCTCAAGGATAGGCTCCTCAAGCAAGGTGATATTGTGAGTCCATCCGTTAGGCTCATCATCATTGTTGCTATCTTCATACGAATCATAAATGGGGGCTTCATTTAACTTTTTCTCCAACATCCCAACATTCACTTCAAAGGACACACCCTCATACTCACAAAGGTTGAGAGTACTTGGCTTACTCAACCTCATGTCTTCCTCATTGAACACAACGCTTTCATAGTCACAAGAGCTCAAGGAGATTGGCTCTTCCCATTTCTCATTTTCCATATCAAAAGTTACTACTTCAAATTCACATTCATGCTCAATGTCTAAGGAATGGTGGGGAGTGATTGCTTGGGATTCTTTCAATTGGGCAATTTGAATCTCCAACTCCTCTCTTTGGGCAACAATGCCTTGAAGACCATTATCCCTATTTTGGCTCTCCTCTAGCATTTGTTTGAAGAAGTTTTGTTGATCTCCCATCATTTGGAGAATCACATTTTGAATGGGTTCATCTTCTTGTTGTGGGTAGGTGTGAAAGTGGTTGTATTGTATGAAGTGGGCATAAGGTGGGTGGATGTTGTGGATATTGGATGTGGTGATTTTGGTTGGAAAATTTGGGGTAGTAGTTAGGATTTTCATTGTATGAGTTGTAAGGTAGGTTTGTGTTGACTTGCTCCTCAAACTCCCCATACCCATATTCATACTCAAAAGATCTACCACATACTCCATATGTCAAGTCTTGCGTCATCATGGTCAAGATAAAGGTACAACTACAAACTTGGAAACTACAAGAAAACGGTAAAAACAAACCTTGGGGAACAAGTTTCTCAAGGTGAAAGCAAAATCAAAATAGACAAACAAGTAAGAACTTAATCACCCTAATTGGGTGATATTGGGGGTTTTGGGTGAATTGTGTGAAGGTGTGACGTGGGCGTGTCGTTGTACACCCAATCAAAACACATTTATAATACTCAACAAACAACTAGTTAGTGGTAAGTCGAGGTCGATCCATGGGACGGTGTGCTTTGGGGTCTAAGTCTATCTATCTCAATTTATGCTAGTGTCACAATTTGGTTGGGTTTGTAGATGTGTTCTAGACTAATAAAAGCAATAAAGTAAAACAAGCAATAAAAGGAAAGATGTAAACAAATGATTAAAAGTGCTAGGATATCATGGGGTCATAGGGGATTCATGGTGTTGATCATACAAACATGTTTACAAGGTTTCAAGCAATTAATGTTGTGGGAGAACCGAGTTGGGTTATGTCTTACGGTTCATAGGAAGAGTTGGGTCCCGGAGCCGAATCGATTAGATTGTACAACACCTACAAGTCGACTTACTTTCCTCCTATTCAACTTCTATGCATGGTCTAACAAAACTCGAGTTGGTTTATATCTTACAAGTCAAGTTGAGTAGATAAGAGATGGTTGTAAATGCAAGGATTCATAGGCTTGACATTTCATCAAACATAACATATGCATAAAGTTGACATCACAAAAAGCAAGCAATTTAATCATGTGAACATATTAGATTAAGCATGAATCAATCCCATGTTGATTTCCCTTAATTACCCACTAATCCTAGCTAAGTAACTACTCATTCATGATCAAGTTTAACATGTTAATAAGGTTGTCAATCATACTAACAAAGCCAAACATGATGAACAAGTAATAAATATTAACAATAATTAAAGCAAGGATTAAGAGAGTTATACCTATGGGGATTCCAAAATAATAATGCAAAGAATAAAAGAAGAACTTGATGATTGATGGAAGGTTGTCAATCTCCCAATAAACCCAATAATCTTCAATTACCCAATAATAAACTTGAATAATAAACTTGAACAATAATTAAGGAGAGATTAATGTGAGATTTGTGGAAATATTAAAGAGCAATCTATTCTAATCTACTCCTAATCTAATCTAAGAAAGCTTGATAAAAGGGATCCCCCTTCATTATTTACAAGTGGGGTATTTATAGTAGAAATTAGGTGGATGCATTAGGGTTAACTAAGGGCTAAACTAGTAATTACACTTTTTAGATTGAGCAGGGAGAAGCCGGTATTTTTCGAAGGAAGGGCTTCTTTCTTTGAAGCTTGAAGAAGACGAAATTGCTGTAAAGGAATCCGGGCGGATTAGTGTCGGGACGGGCGGATTGTAGCAGGGGAAGACGGGCGGATTTGGGAGAAGACGCACGTCTTCTTTGGTTTGGGGACGGCCGGATTCTAGAGAATCCTCACGGGTTGGAGGGCTATCTCGTTTTCTCTTCTATTCTTCCCTTTCCTTCATTTTCACTTTATTCTTGTGGGATTGGCCTTTAGTTCTCACTTCCTCTTCATACTAGTCCATCGAATATCGTCAAATAGCTTCCGAATACGCACGAAAGACGGGAATTTCCGCCTTATTATCTTCTTTCCTACAAAACATATGAAATGCGATAGAAAAGCAAATAGGAAGGTTTTGACGGATAAAATGGCCAAAGAATGTTATAATAGTATTCAAAATAGGTTCAATTAGGGGACTAAATGTGCGCAAATAATGTTCACATCAAATATCCCCAAACCGAACCTTTACTCGTCCCGAGTAAAGAGGTGACTAAAACTAGACCTTTATTTAAACTAGCCTACTAATATAGCCGATATGAGATAATTAGCGGGTCTCACTCCGCCCCTTCAACTCACAACAAGACAACCATGAGGTAGGATGCCTTCTTGCAAGGCAAGGTGGGTCTTGCCAAAATGGCGACACATCCAAACATTAAGCACACAAAATCAAATAATGGATGCATCTACAAAAGGAATAGCCACTTCCTCATCAATTGGCGGAGGCACTAAGAGAGAACAAATTTAAGAGCATGTAATCCTTCACAAATACTAGTTCAATAAATTACTAAGGCTAAGAGGATGGCACTATCACCTCCAAATGGTGTTAAACTAGACTACTTTCGTCCTCAATTTCCAAATGCTTTCGTCAAGAGCGATCGGATGGTGGTGGAATGATGATCCCTATGATGCTAGTAGCATATGACATTACAAGTCTCGAATTCTCTACAAAAGTAAAGGTCATGGATCGTCCCAAGCTCGACAAAGTGGCTTGACAAAAGACTTTTTGGGAATGAAATGCTCAAATCGTTGTAAACAAGGGTGGATATGACTAATATTCAAAAATTGACCTCATTTAACTTTCACATTTCAAAAATTTAAGATGGGGTTTGTCCCTTCCGGGCTAGTGTCCTTTGCTTTCGCCAATCGCTTATTAGGCAACCGGTTAACCTCTAGACAATAGCTTTTCGGGGTGATAGTCACTCTGTCTCTGGGCGGCCGAATTCACAACCGTGTGGGGGCCCAATTCAATGGATCCCTCTCCAAAGCACATTGAAGTGGTACGCCTCCATCAAAACAACTAAAATTCTCAACATTTCATAACATTTGAGGTTTCCTTGGCATTAAATTACTTCCACGTGACAAAATTTTCAAAATGAGCACTTCAAACTTATTGATAGAAAGTATTTTTGGGTTGCCTTACCACAAGGTCAATCAAGGTCACCTAGACAAGTTAACCAAGTCTACATCGCATCACGGGGTTGGAATAGGTGACTCACATGCAAACCCTTGACTAGGCTTTGGGTCATGGGTCAAAAGACACTAGTATGACACTATCTAGGGTGTTTTACAACCATTCTAGTAGGCAAAGTCTTAAGTTGAAAAAGTATTTGTAATGGCTTAGTTGCTCTTGTCAAAGTTCTCAATTAGGCACTTTTTTCAAAACTTTTCATCTAAATGCAACTATATGCCATGATGCAACTATTATATACACATCCTAATGCAAGTGATTCTACCAACTAGTATGCCATATAAGCTAAATGCAATTCCTAAGTTCACATTGTTATACCGCATCAATCAAAATAAAGCCACATAGTCATTAACATAAAGAGGAAAAAGGAGATTGGAAAGATTATACCATGCGGTCTTCAATATCCTCATGTCTCGGATGTGGCGTAGTCGATCAATGTGAAAAAGGATGGACAAAAACAATATATACAAGACTACACTAAAAAGGAAATGAACATGTTTTTGATTTTTCAATTTTTCAGATTTTTATGGTTTTTGATTTTATGGAAATTAAAGAACATATTTTTGTGATTTTTCGAAATTTTCAATTTTTATGTGTTTTTGGAATATAAATTCCCATCCCCCACTTTATTTTGGTCATTGTCCTCAATGTACATGTAGGAGTAGGAATAAAAAGGAAATACATGTTTTTGGATTTTTGATTTTTTTGAAATAAAGTACAAATGCAATGATATGATATGAATGAATGCATGCTCTAATTAAATGCAATTCTATATGACATATATAACAAATGAATGCAAACTAATCTACACTAGATGATGCATGTTTTCTAGTAGACTATGGTCACCTATGATCAAACCTCCCCAAACCGATTTAAACACTATTTCTAGTGTAGAAATGAATAGGTTTGGCCATTAGTAACTATGCATGAATTCTAATCTATATGCAACTATCTACATGTGAGATATAATACAGTGCAAACTATATTATATGAGCTAGCTAATGCAAATGAAATATGATACAAATGCATGCGAAAACTACATTAAATGCAATGTATGTACAAAAGAGAGAGAGAGATGGGTATCATACACATGGAGGTGGTGAGGTAGGCCTCTTTCACTCGTCATCCTCATCTTGATCATAGCCATAACGATGAGAACTCCCGGCTTGGTCATACCCGCTTGCTTGACCCCAATACCCTCCTTGGTAAAATTCTCCCCCTTGACCCGAGTACCCTCTACCTTGGCTAGAATGCCCTCCGCCGTCGCGACCCCAAGCTTGGTTCCCTTGATTAGGGAATAAGAATTCCGGTTGTGCCCAAGAGGGCTTAGGACCATTGGGGTCAACATACCCTTGTTGAGCCATGTTATAGTATTGGGGATAAAGGGCCAAGTAGTTGTCGACCCTCCCTTCATGTACCCCGAGGTCCACTCTATTCATGAGTTTCATCAAATCATTAATACCCGGGGTATTGGGGATTTCCGGCCTAAACTCGGTATACGTGGTAGGGTACGGTGGGATAGGCACAAAGGAGGGTGGGCGAATAGGCCTTCCCGGTCCTCCACGACGTATTTGGCAGTGCGGCTCTTCCCTTTGAGGGGGATTGTCAAGAATTTGGATATCAAGGAGGTAGCTTGGTGGAGGCGAGTATGGGCTCAATCTTGGGTCAATGCCCGGTATCTTCCAACCTTCAAGGATCATTGAAGTGCATCCTTTGGTGTGCCACTCTACACTCCCGTCTCGAGTGTAGTTACACCATCGGTGACTGTTGAAGATGGTTTGCTCGTCAATCAAAGTCCTCCCCTCAAGAGGAGTATAGGTCCCTCGGGCATTGAACCCGGAACAAAGGTGGTGGGCCAAAATAGTAATTAGACCTCCCATCACGAAGGTCTTGAGTTGAGTGGTTCCTTGAGCAAAATCATTGAACCTGGTAAGTATCTCAAGTGGCGTATTGAAGTTATAACGCCTCACCGCTCGAACATTCAAATAGGATTCAAGAAAGGTTAAATCAATGAGAGTACACCTATCTTGTTCGTACCTCCCATTGATGATACCGGCCACAAAGCGCTCGCTGAATCGAATCACCGAATGTTGGATGGCGAAGGTATAGCATTGCTTTGGATGGGAAAAATCCCTCCCGGAGATAGCCTTCCAAAGGAGGTCCACACCGAAATTATCTGGTTTTTCGGTATAGTTGGTGGGCACTACAAGACCGAAAACGTAGGCGAACTCCTCAAGTGAAAGATGATGGTCTAGGTTGCACAACCTAAACTCCATACCCACATCGGTGTGGGTATTCGTTACAATGCGAAGGCTACTCAAAAACTCAAGGGTGAGACTAAGGTACGTCTCCTCATGAGCATGGAAAAGTTTCCCAATGCCAAGACCATTAAAGAACATCTCGGTAGGGTACCTTATCTTAAAGATTTCCAACACCCTAGTATCTACGAATTGAGTGGGTTCGTAGTTCTTACCTAGTAATTTGACAAAGTTCATGCGGTGGTCATCGGATTCAAATAGCACCTCTTGGAAGTAGTCAAGTTGTTCAATTCCTCCCCTCATTAGGGGTTGGGAGCTCCTTGGTAGCACTACCTCCCGTGGCATTGAAGAGGTCGATCCCTTGCGCTTCTTTCCGGTGGATTCAACCAATTTCTTGGCCTTTCCCTTGAGGTTCAATGGTGCCATTTTGATGTGGGTGATGGGGGTGTTTTTGAGAGGAGGTGTGATTTTGAGGATGGAGATGAGTGTTTTAGGGTTTGATAAGGTGAATAAATGAGGGAGAAAGGGGGTGATTATATAGAAGAAAGGGGGAATCCGAGCGGATAAGGGTGGGTCATATCCGGTTTATCCGAAAAAACAGCCGAGCGGATTCTTTTCGGGACGGGCGTCTCGAGATAATAGAGTACGGGCGTCTTGGCCTGAATCCGGGCGGATTCTGATGCAGGGATTTTTCCCAGTTGAGAGCAGAAAAAAGACGGGCGTCTTGGGACTTAGGACGGGTGTCTTGGTCGAGACGTGCGTCTTGAATTAAATCCGCCCGTTTTCTGGTGCAGCGCAAAATCTTGTTTTTGGGTGACATACGGGACGGGCGTCCCGCAAAGAATACGGACGGCTTCTTCCAGGACGGGCGTTTTGTGAAGAATCCGCCCGTTTTCTGCTACAGCGCTAACCATTTTTCTGACGTGGGTCCTGGACGGGCGTCTTCCTCTAAATCCGGGCGTCTTCAGCTCCCTTTTCTTCTTTTTCTTCTTTTCTTTTCTTTGCAAAAACATACCCTTTCACCGATTTGCTATTCCTCCTTATCTTTTTCTGAAATTCGCTCATTAAAAATGTAAGATGACTCTCTCTCTCACCACTCTCATGCAAGAAATTAAATGCAAATGCAATAATGTACAATATTATACAAAGTGAAAGGTTCCAAGAAATATCTTACAAATGGTGGTTTGAGATAGGACTCCACCAAACTAGTTCAAATCGTAGAAGTTCTTATCCATAGAGCTCAAGGCTCTTAATAAGAGATCAAAAGCTTGCGAACAAGCTCCAAATAGGCACAAGTATGGGTTGCTCAATTTGAATATGAAGTTTGGCCAAGGAAGTTTGTAGAATGTTCTTTCTCTTGCATTGTCCTTAGCGTTAGAGCTTTCCCAATTCTTCAAATAAACGAGCTCATGATTCTTGTCAACACTAGGCATGGAGGGTGGTTCATTTTCATCCGTAGACTTCCACTTACCAACTTCTTCTTCAATCTTGGTGGTGATGATAGCATTTTGATTTTTCAATCCTTCCAAGGTGGAAGGAGAATTTTCATGGCATTGATGATCGAGTTCTTTAGAAGTTGTCATTGTGAGCGCCAAATCTTTGCAAGTGGGTTCTCGAGCAATCTTCTCTTTGAGCTTTTTCACCAAGTAGCTCTTGTATGAAACTTTGGCCTTTTGAATAAGATCTACCATATCCTCTTCAATGATCATTGGCTCCATGATAGGTGCCAAGTGGTTTTCACGAGGAATAAAGGAAGGGCGTTCTTCTTCATGATAGGGTATCTCAAATGTCTCAAGGATAGGCTCCTCAAGCAAGGTGATATTGTGAGTCCATCCGT
Source organism: Silene latifolia (assembly GCF_048544455.1). Taxonomy (NCBI): domain Eukaryota; kingdom Viridiplantae; phylum Streptophyta; class Magnoliopsida; order Caryophyllales; family Caryophyllaceae; genus Silene; species Silene latifolia. The sequence continues at coordinate 73,062,307 of NC_133536.1, forward strand.
TAGGCTCATCATCATTGTTGCTATCTTCATACGAATCATAAATGGGGGCTTCATTTAACTTTTTCTCCAACATCCCAACATTCACTTCAAAGGACACACCCTCATACTCACAAAGGTTGAGAGTACTTGGCTTACTCAACCTCATGTCTTCCTCATTGAACACAACGCTTTCATAGTCACAAGAGCTCAAGGAGATTGGCTCTTCCCATTTCTCATTTTCCATATCAAAAGTTACTACTTCAAATTCACATTCATGCTCAATGTCTAAGGAATGGTGGGGAGTGATTACTTGGGATTCTTTCAATTGGGCAATTTGAATCTCCAACTCCTCTCTTTGGGCAACAATGCCTTGAAGACCATTATCCCTATTTTGGCTCTCCTCTAGCATTTGTTTGATGAAGTTTTGTTGATCTCCCATCATTTGGAGAATCACATTTTGAATGGGTTCATCTTCTTGTTGTGGGTAGGTGTGAAAGTGGTTGTATTGTGGCCTTTGGAGCTCATTATGAAGTGGGCATAAGGTGGGTGGATGTTGTGGATATTGGATGTGGTGATTTTGGTTGGAAAATTTGGGGTAGTAGTTAGGATTTTCATGTATGAGTTGTAAGGTAGGTTTGTGTTGACTTGCTCCTCAAACTCCCCATACCCATAGTCATACTCAAAAGATCCACCACATACTCCATATGTCAAGTCTTGCGTCATCATGGTCAAGATAAAGGTACAACTACAAACATGGAAACTACAAGAAAACGGTAAAAACAAACCTTGGGGAACAAGTTCCTCAAGGTGAAAGCAAAATCAAAATAGACAAACAAGTAAGAACTTAATCACATAGCACCGTCCCCGGCAACGGCGCCATTTTTGATGTGGGCGTGTCGTTGTACACCCAATCAAAACACATTTATAATACTCAACAAACAACTAGTTAGTGGTAAGTCGAGGTGGATCCATGGGACGGTGTGCTTTGGGTTCTAAGTCTATATATCTCAATTTATGCTAGTGTCACAATTTGGTTGGGTTTGTAGTTGTGTTCTAGACTAATAAAAGCAATAAAGTAAAACAAGCAATAAAAGGAAAGATGTAAACAAATGATTAAAAGTGCTAGGATATCATGGGGTCATAGGGGATTCATGGTGTTGATCATACAAACATGTTTACAAGGTTGCAAGCAATTAATGTTGTGGGGGAACTGAGTTGGGTTATGTCTTACGGTTCATAGGAAGAGTTGGGTCCCGGAGCCGAATCGATTAGATTGTACAACACCTACAAGTCGACTTACTTTCCTCCTATTCAACTTCTATGCATGGTCTAACAAGACTCGAGTTGGTTTATATCTTACAAGTCAAGTTGAGTAGATAAGAGATGGTTGTAATTGCAAGGATTCATAGGCTTGGCATTTCATCAAACATAACATGTGCATAAAGTTGACATCAGAACAAGCAAGCAATTTAATCATGTGAACATATTAGATTAAGCATGAATCAATCCCATGTTGATTTCCCTTAATTACCCACTAATCCTAGCTAAGTAACTACTCATTCATGATCAAGTTTAACATGTTAATAAGGTTGTCAATCATACTAACAAAGCCAAACATGATGAACAAGTAATAAAGATTAACAATAATTAAAACAAGGATTAAGAGAGTTATACCTATGGGGATTCCAAAATAATAATGCAAAGAATAAAAGAAGAACTTGATGATTGATGGAAGGTTGTCAATCTCCCAATAAACCCAATAATCTTTAATTACCCAATAATAAACTTGAATAATAAACTTGAACAATAATTAAGGAGAGATTAATGTGAGATTTGTGGAAATATTAAAGAGCAATATATTCTAATCTACTCCTAATCTAATCTAAGAAAGCTTGATAAAAGGGATCCCCCTTCATTATTTACAAGTGGGGTATTTATAGTAGAAATTAGGTGGATGCATTAGGGTTAACTAAGGGCTAAACTAGTAATTACACTTTTTAGATTGAGCAGGGAGAAGCCGGTATTTTTCGAAGGAAGGGCTTCTTTCTTTGAAGCTTGAAGAAGAAGAAATTGCTGTAAAGGAATCCGGGCGGATTGGTGTCGGGACGAGCGGATTGTAGCAGGGGAAGACGGGCGGATTTGGGAGAAGACGCACGTCTTCTTTGGTTTGGGGACGGCCGGATTCTAGAGAATCCGCACGGGTTGGAGGGCTATCTCGTTTTCTCTTCTATTCTTCCCTTTCCTTCATTTTCACTTTATTCTTGTGGGATTGGCCTTTAGTTCTCGCTTCCTCTTCATACTAGTCCATCAAATATCGTCAAATAGCTTCCGAATACGCACGAAAGACGGGAATTTCCGCCTTATTATCTTCTTTCCTACAAAACATATGAAATGCTATAGAAAAGCAAATAGGAAGGTTTTGACGGATAAAATGGCCAAAGAATGTTATAATAGTATTCAAAATAGGTTCAATTAGGGGACTAAATGTGCGCAAATAATGTTCACATCAAGGTGGTAGTAATTGTATGTATGTATGTTATAGGAGGAGGTTTCGTTGAGGAAAGATTCTGATTAGCTGCTAAGACCGTATGTGGTGTTTGCATTCCAGGTAAGGTTTCCCTACTCGGTATTAATTTACATAGCATTGTTGGTGTTGATGTTGTTGTCGTTGTTGTTGATTGATTCTTTTATCGTATTGGCATCGGTTGTTGGTAAGTGTTGTTTGTATAAGATGATTGATTGATAACTGTCTGTGATCTTCGATGTGCGTCCCTGGCTGAGTGGAGTCACTTGCGGGAATGGCTTCACGCCCTTGATTCGCCTTCTGTGGAACCCGCCATAGAAGGGATGTGCACATTAATGAACATGGGTTTATCGCTCGATGGAGATGAGCGGGGCTTAGGTGGGAACGGCTGCGGTCCCCCACTGGCGGCGAGGAGTACCTGTTGCGATGGGTACTCTGGCAGGGCTACACACTTCAGTGTGTAGTTATATATATGGAGATAGGGTGGAGTTGTGGAGATTAAGAGTGTGTGTTTGAGTTGTTTACATTGTGGTTTCATATCAGCTGTTGTTTTTATGTAATTAGTACTGACCCCGATTAAATGTTTTAAAAATTGTGGTGATCCATTCGGGGGTGGTGAGCAATTATTGAACAGGTATGAGACGATGCGCATGGGATAGCTGAGATGAGTCATCACGTTGCAGTTTTAGAAGTCTTCCGCTGTGTAGAACATTTTATAGTTGTTTAGTAGTTGACAGTTTTGAGAACCTTTGTATTTTCTTTTAACAGTTTTTGGAGTTTGGCTTGTATCACTTAAACTTTATTACTATTTAAGTACGTTTCCTTATTGTCATTTGATTATCATTGCCTCGGGTAACCGAGATGGTAGCACTTTCATGCCTTAAGTGGTCCTGGTAAGGCACTTGGAGTATGGGGGTGTTACAAGAGGTGTTGGGGATGACAGCGGAGTCTTCCATTCCTTTGGCGTGGAGCGGTCTACTTGGGGAGAGCCTACGAGTTACCCCTATGGTTGCTTGGCACCATGGCGAGTGGGAGCCGATTCGGACACTGGTGGCATCGCGGGTGAGGGTACAGCTGGAGCGGGCACGTCCGGAGGCGGTGGTGGTGATGCGGAGATGGATGAGCAGACCTTGGAGTGATGATGCTCCTTTTATTTCTACCTTGTTTGCATGGATTTGTAATTGTTGGCACTTGTTTGGTTGATACATTTGTTTACTTTGGTTTGTATTCTAGCCATAAAGCCGTACTTTGGATGTTTTTTCAGACTTTTATGCAGGTTGCTAGTATCGGAAATGAATTTCCGACTCATATATATGTTGCCTTGGCTTTACAAGTGGTGAATAAGGGGGAAAATGACTTGTGGCTACTCGATCGAGTGCCCTTCATTCGATCGAGTAACTGCAGGGGTGACATTTGGGATGCATTCTGATCTCGGCTAACTCGATCGAGTAACTGATGAACTCGATCGAGTAACGCCAGCTCGATCGAGTGCCTTACGAGCTCGATCGAGTAACCCTGTACGATGTTTATTTCGTTTAAACATCCGTTTATATCTTCAAGTTGGTGGTTCTTGTTATACTGTTTCTTGTTGTGGGTATGTTATATCATTGTCCCGTCTCAGAGGTGGCTATACAGTTGTGCATATCTGTACGATTTATATAATTTCGGTGATGTTTATATAATTTTGTATGCTAAATCAAATTGTTTCAGGTAATGTAGTGTATAGTGGTTATAATCCTTGTTGCATAATTTGTATGGTCGTATAAGAAAGTAATTGATGACATGGCTGATAGTTGATGATAGGATGTCTAGTTGTGTTGTTCACTTTGCCGATAGCTTCATATATATATATGAGTCACATTTATATAATGTCAAGGAAGTATCGTGGTTGACATGAGTCAAAATGTGTAATAAGGTTTGTTCGTAATGTCAATGTGGAATAATAATTTATCGACTTGTGTAATAATAAAGGTTGTTTTGATGATGAACTTCGGGGACGAAGTTCCTCTAAAAGAGGGGAAGAGTAATGTCGCACGGGAAAATGACGTAATTATGGCAATTTTATAGTATTTTTATGACATTTTGTAGTATTTAAATGGTTGTTTGGGTAATTTTGTTGTGGTTATTATATAATTGAGTAGTAGGTTGCAATTGTTGAATAGATTAGCATGTTGTTGTATCTTGTTTTCAAGTACTTGTTCACTAGGTTGCCATGTAATTGAAGGTTAGTAGAATGTAATAGAATTGTTGTTGCACAACTAGGTAATAGAGTTGAGTTAAAAGAATTAGTATGAATGAGTGGAATGAATGAGATGTTGTTGTGTATCTGTAATAGAATTGTTGCTTTTGGGTGTTTTGTAACTGATGGTTGTTAGAAAAGTAATCGATAGAGGAATAGATTCGTAGTTGTATTGGTTTACATTTGAGTAATAACAAGAGATGGGTGCAAGTAGTAGTCGAGTTGGTTGTTCTTGTGTACAAGGTGTATTTGGTGATTCAATAGGAAGTTGGTCATTTGATAGGAAGTTGTGTTATGTAATATGTGCTAAAGTAGATGATGATGATGGTTGATGAACATTCACAGTGAGATGGTCTTTCTAAACGGTTGTGTTGACTTGTGTCGGATGAACAGTGGTGGTTGCCTTGATCCTTTGACCTTGTGTCGTGGGGGAGGATGAGTCGAACTTCGGGGAAGAAGTTCTTTTTAAGGGAGGAAGACTGTAATATCCGTCCGTTTAGGGACCCGTTGACCGACGTTGACTGATCCTAGACTCCTTATCTTGACCTTCGGAAACCTTACGATTTGTGACTTGTGACGATGTGAGCTTTGGTTTGTGTGTTACTCGATCTAGCTGAGGCCACTCGTTTGAGTAGCGTGGGAGCTCGATCGAGTAGAGGTCACTCGATCGAGTAAGTCGGTTACTCGATCGAGTAGCAGGTTTGCAGCGGTGAATTATAAATCGTAAATCGTGAAACCCAAAATCATTTCTCTACCTTCTTCCTAAACCTAAATGCCGTCACCTCTCTTCTCCTTAACCATGGTTCACCTCCTTGAGGTCTTTGTGAGTGTCTACACCTTAGGAAGGGGATGCTTGAGTCGGGTGGCGGTCTTGACGCCGGATTGTTTTGAATAGGTATGTTGTCATCATCATCATCGTCGCCTTTGTTTTCAGTCATGCTTATAGTGGTAGTAATAGATGGTTGTAATGGTTGTATAGATGGTTTTCATGGTTTTCATGGTTGATCGGTATCTTGTGGTCGGACACGGATTTGCTGCGGTTTGCTAAAGGTAGGTTCGCCTACTCAGTACTGTTGATTGTCTAGAGAGTTTGTCGTTGTTGTGTGGCTGGTTTTGTGTCTTTGCTGGTTGGTTAGTTGTGGTCGATTGATTAACATTGTATTGGAATTGTAGTTGGTGATTGTTGTTTGTACAGCTGGTTGTGATTGTTTGTCTGTGGTTCTCGAGGTGCGTCCTCGGCTGAGTGGAGTCACTTGCGGGAGTGGCTTCACGCCCTTGATTCGGCTTCTGTGGAACCTGTTGGAGGATGTGTCCTCGACAATAATGCGATCACATGTTTAAATCTCATATTAAGAATGCTGAGGGATAATAATATTTTATTGTCAACTGATCCACATTAATCGGTAATGATTGGCTGACTAGAGTTTGACATTACTGTCGTATGACGGTGGTGATCAGTTGATCTCTTAAGGTCATACCTCTAGGGTAACACTCTTAATTGATTAATTAATTAATTGTATGATGATACAAGTTAATTAATTCCTTAAAATTGAACAAATGGTTTTGTGAGTGAGATTACGTATCTTATTGTAATTCGATTAAATAAGATTCGGTCTAAGTAATTTAAATTGTTTTATTACTTAGGTTTATTTATTGTTTATGAAACAATTAAAATAAGAATGAATGGTTTATTATAAATACAAATTGTTGTGATTTATAATTCTATGGCCCATTTTAAGTAATTGGAATTGTGAATTACTGGTTAATTTTTGTATGTGATTTATTTTGTTTATATAATGATTTTTAATAAGTTAAAAATGCATTATTAAAACAACATGTCTAGTAACATGTCCAATATGTCACACTATACTAATTGACAATTGACAAACTTAAAATGGACCATATTAAGTCCATCAGTGCCGTGTAAATGGGAGCATAGGGTGTTGATTGTGTTTTGTTCTATTAATTAAAGGGAACATAATGATGCCCTACTTATCATAGGCTTGCATGCCTACATCTTGAGAAGAACAAACTTGAAAAAGCATTGGGCACTCTTCCCCTATACCACCCGGCCACCCCATGCAAAAGATGAGAAGTTTTTCTCTTCTTATTATTATTCATTCTTACAATATAATTTGAAGAAACATAATCTCTCTAATATTGTCAAGAACAATTAGAAAGAAAATCTCACAAATCTCTAATATTATTCCACCATTACTAGAAGTAGTATACAATAATATTAGTTATATTTTAAGGGCTCATATTCTAATTTCTAGTACATAAATTAGTATATGAATTAAGGGTGATTACCTTGGTACAATTCCTTAAGAAGTAGATCTTACCATTGGATCTAAGGGTTTTCTTGGAGCATTTGAATTTTCTTTAAGAAGACTAATTTGGAAGGTGTCCAATTAGTATACCCATCTCGGCCCTCCTTGTAAGTTGATTGATTTCCTCTTACTTTGTATTATTTTGTTATGCATGCATAAGATCTAGTTAGTTTATGACTAAACTAAAATTATTAAGTTATTAGAAGTGTCTAATAAGAGGTTAATGAATCTTACAATTGGTATCAGAGCAATGGTTGTTGCATGCATAATCGGTTATTGTTTTTCCGAGTTAAAATGTTAACATATAAAACTAGAAATTTGTGATTTATGAGGATAAATACCACGAAAATTTTGCATGAAGAACATTCTGGTCCTAAATTGATTTTAGGTCATTTTTGATGATTTATGGTATAAATAATGCTCTTTAATTTATTTATAGTATTTTTATTACATTTTATTTAATAAAATGACTTTTAAATACTAAAATATGTTAGACTATGATTCTGACCTTGAAATTTTAACACAACCTCACATGCATATTTTACTTATTGTATATAAAATTTCGTATAAAAGTTTTTATATTGCATGTTTTATGATTTTTACATGATAAAAATGGATTAAATGAAGGTATTTTGGTTAAAATTAGTTAGACTTCGTTTCTTCCCATGAAATTTTAGTATGTTGTCATATGCAATATTTACACACTGTATGTAAATTTTAAAGTAAAATGGTAAAATTTTGCATGATTTATGATTTTTAGATGTAAAAATCACATAAATAGTGACTATTTTAGCAAAAATAGCTAAAATGAATTTTATGGCATGAATTTTTTTTTTCCAAAGTTATATATTTGATATGAACATCAGATCTAAAGTTGCATGTCAAATTTCGTTTGATTTGGATGTTTATTGATTTTTATATTGTAAAATTAATAAAAGGCAACTTTAATAGTCATAATTGTAAATTCGATTTTTGAACCTAAAAATTTGTCTTTTCCAGGTTATAGAAACTTATATAGAATATTCAAAATTTTAATTTTAACTTATTACATAATTTTATGTTTAATTTGGAATTAAAGGGTTAAAATTATGTATTATGCGATTTATTTGTGAAATAAATTAAAATATTCTATGGGAAAATTTTATTAAAATTTTGGAATGTTGGGAATTTTCCAGAATATACAAAATTATGATTTTGAAATTTTCGAATTTTTATGACTTATTGGGAATTATTTCTTTATTAATATGAATATAAGATGTTTAATGAGCAATAATAAAATATCAAGTTGAATTATTGTCAAATATTTAGTGAAGACTAAATTTTTGAGTCCTAAAACAGTTGGGGTAATTAACTTGGACATAGATTTGATTTATGTAATATTGTGTGATTTTAATAAGTTAATAATCACAATTATCCATAAAACCGGACCGAATATACGATATTAGCTTAAATAGGGCGATTTGGCACATCACATGACATGTTTTATTCATATATTAATGCTGCATTTTTTTTATGTATGTCATGTTTTATTTTATATAATTTTTTAATTATGTAATTTGTACTTAGTATGGCCTTAGTTTTTAATTGGTATTTCCCGAAATGAATGGGAATATCGATTCGGTTGTAATTAATGTGATATCGCATCACTTTTATTTTTGTTTTTTCCTTTTATAATGTATAAAGTAGAAAAGCTATGTAATTTATTTATTCCGGAGTTCCTTGAATACGGTGCCATTCGGGAAGGCGTTCCGACAAAGACGGTATTGCCTTGAAGTGCGTGCCAAATGAAGTTCTAGGGACCAAAGGAGTTGGTTTTCGAATTTGTAAATAGTTTATTAGATTTACTATTTTAGGAAGGCCATACCAGGATTTTATTGTTTTGCTTTGCATTTGTTTTATATGTTTGCATGCATAGCCAAATCGCCATAACTACACATGCATATTATTTTAATCGAGTCATCGACCGTGTCAATTATAATTATCATAGTTCACCGCTTTAGTTCATTTAAAACGAGATAGATAATAAATTGACAAGACCTCTCACTAAATAATAATTGCGAATTAGCCTTTCCAAATAGTAGAACCATGAATCCCAATTTCATAAGGAAGTAGGCTCGACTCACCGGGGTGCTAAACTTGCTACGTTGAGTAAATGGGTGGTAAATTGTTACAACATCGAAATTTGGATTGAGCTCAATGGAAATATTCGCGACCGTAGCCGCATGTGTTCTGGGCTTAAGATAAATATTAAAGTAATTTTATCGACCGAGAGTTCTAGAACTAGAATCGATTAAAGAGTTAATCCACCGAGTTATATTGATTAGGGATGAATCGGCTCACCGTGCCCGAGTTGATATGAATTTGGATCTCGGGATCATTTATAATAGTTGGGTAGAGGTCACTATATAAATGCTAAAACATTCTTAAATGTTTTTATAGAACGATGAATGTTTGATTTTCCCACTATTTCGTTGTTTTATGTTGTTCTTTATTATCACTCCTACTCATATATGATATCAATTCGATTGTAACACGAGTCTCCGCTAAACCACTATTACTTATGACAAATAGAATCTCTTTCTAAAATGAACCGTATCATAGGTTGTGGACTAGATCCACAGGAATCGTTCTATTCCATAGAACTCGATAGGAATCGTCCTATGCAACTATAAGAGTAACATCTTAAAATTCCTTACATACCTATATTCTCTTGTTAAGAATATGAATAGAAGTAGTACTTGATCAAAATATGTTTTGATAATATCTTCTATGCATCCATGGTTCAAAAGTCTTATTGCTCAAACTAAACACTTGTCATCAAAGCACTTAAGTTGTTAAGCACATGACAATGTAAAATTGGTAAATTAATTTGTTAGAAATTTTGATTAACCAAATACCACAATAGAGTTCATCCTTGTAAAGGATTAACCAGGAATTTATATGAAGATAAGGCTTCATCAAGTAGAAATTCTTGAAGTGAGTGGGAGCAATAAGAAGTAAAGTATCTATCTTAATTGTTAAGGATAGAACTAGGCTGGAAAGAGAAGGTGTTAGACACTAAAATAGAGACAAATCCCTAATAAGTAAAGATCAAGGAAGTTGGTCGTGTGACACCAACATATTCCTTCTTGAATATGTATGACATTGACATAGCCTTCTTGCGAATTATCACGTCATGAGTATTTGATACAAATTTGTGAACAATGTTAGAAAATACCACATTTCATGATTATGAAATATGGCAAAAGGATGTCAAAAACCATCTTTCTAAATGGGTATTTAGAGGAGGATGTGTTCATAACACAATCTGAGGGTCTTTTAAATCCTTTGAATCCTAACATTGAATTTCGTACGACGACTAGCAAGAATAAATTCCGAAATTTACATGAATGGAACTAGGGTAGTTGCTATTTCATCCATGAACATATAAGTGTTATAGTGTATTCATTTTAGTTTTGTATTTAGAATTGTACTTCAATAATTGTTATGATGTACACTAAGTGTAAATAAGAATATAATTCAAGTTTTGTAGAAAAACGCAAAGGGTTTCACTATTGTGCAATTAAAACAAGTGTTGTACCCTTACGTATCACGATTAAGGTTATGGTGAAACCATACAAATCTAGGTAATTATATTCAAACTAAAATAAATGTCATATATATTGTATAAGACTCAAATTGGTGAACCCCATTATTTCTCGATTCTCGATTCAAATTGCTCATAGAGACTAGTTTTGACTAGTGTCCCAAACCATTTGATAGGAAATCTCTTGGTATGTGTGAATCTTGTATTCAAAGCAAGATTAATTCATGACTTCTTTCTAGAAAAGAATTATGAATATAGCAAGATATTTGCCCTATTTACACTTTGAAGTGTATGGTCGAATACAATTTCAATCAAAAAGGGTTATTACTTCTTCATCTCTTTTACCAACGAACTAGGTAGATACTTGGTATCCACTTAATAAAGTAAGAAGAGAAATTCTTTGAATAAGTTCAATGAATGTTTAAAAGTATCAAAACCTAGAGATTATGACCAAAGTATTAGTACTTTGTTAATATAGGGAACAATAAAGTGAAGACTTTTATATGCACCAAAAGGAGTGTGATATGGTATCACAAGTTCACCTTCATAATATTAGAAAGTGACAAAGAATCCTATACGATATGATTGAATCTTTACTATAAAGTTAGAAGTAGTTTCTATCACAATTTGTCTAGTATTTATTTATTCCACTAACTCAAAACATAATTAAAGCAATTATCTACATTTCATATGCGATATGGTTAGGCATGGTACCTAAATTGTAGCTTTTTTGATAATGAACATGTGGTCTCTCTTCCTACATGATCACAAGAACAAAGGGTTTGTGGTTCGTGATCCTGTCTATTAGAGAAAAGAGTATTATTTCTTATAGACAGAGTGGGAGAAAATGTTCAAGAGAGCCACAAACTGGGAATAAGTGTGACACCCCGCGATAAAGCGTAAAACATAACTTATAAATTCAAGCGGAAATTAGGAAATTTTTTGAAACTTTTAAAATTTAAAGCGGGGGTTCATTAAAATCCAAAACATAAATAAAGAAAGCGGAAAGAAAGTTTAAATTATACAAACGTGATAGTCGAGGTGAGGGAAAATATATCCCTCGAATGACAATACAATAAAAGGTAGGTCCAAACAATCCTAATAAACCAACTACTAGGCCGAAGTGCTCGCTAGCTCACACATGTCTTCACCCCATGAATGCATCACTAATACCTGTCATTCATGTAAACATGAACGCCACAGTCAGTGGGGAGTAACTCAAGGTTCTCCCAGCCACAAAATGTCAAAACGAACATAACAAGGAATTAAAATAGGTAAGTCATATAAGATACATACAAAAGATAAGAATATCAAGTTTATATGTAAACATGGCAAATAATTGAGATGGAACAAGATAGGCAACATTAGCTTAATAAAGATTCAACTGATCATGTGAAACAATTAAATAATATGAAAGACAAGAATATGGTCATTTATACAAAAGCACGCATTTCAAGGAAATACAATATAGATATGAGATTAGAATCCGAATCATGTGAAGGAGTTAAGTAAGGGATCAACCAATGCAAATTACAAGAATAGAAACTGTAGCCATTATTTGGAAAACCACTTAGCAAACATTGCACGGGACGTGGCTACTAATGTCACATTCATACTTATGGCTTGCATCTCACCATAAGAACGGATGGGAGCATCAATCCCGACGATCATATCGCAACTAGAGGGCTTATAGCTCACCCCTAATATCCGATAAGACCAAGACAGACAACACAAGGCATAACTCTTACCTTGAAAGACAAATACCAATAACTATAACCAAGCAAGACCTTTACTACTCATATATCAATATATAATTCCCCTGGTAGGACGACAATGGTACTCCCAAGACTCAGTCCTAGTCTAAATCTGGCGAGACTCTCGGGACAAGATGAGTTCCCGATTCGACATGCGGCGAACGGTCCGCATCCAAGACTCGAAGACAGATCGGAAATCGAGAACCCACAATCGGCAGGACAGTCCGAAAGAGGCGGAAAATATGAGCTAAACCCACAATCGGCAGGACAGTCCGAAAGAGGCGTAAAGATAAGTCAAGCAAAAAGGTATAGCATAAGGGCATTATCAAGAATACGACTCAACCAAGCGATACGAATCAACTTGGAAAGAGACTACTACATGTAATGAACCGATGATAATCCAAGTGAGACATTCCATGCCAAATTATATTCATAAACATGAGTAGGTAACCCATTTCTTCAATATTTGTCACTTGAATAAAAATGTAAACAAACGGAGATGAACCATTTATAATAAGCAAAACAAGCATCCAATTATAAATGACTCAATTTAATTAATTAAGTAGAATAATTCACTCACATTTGAGATACGATAAATAAATAAGAATGAACGGATTAAAAATTCATATTATAGGAAAGTAAGGCATTTCATCAAATTTTGACTTGAATAAATAATAAATTCCACATTTATGATTAATGTGAGAAAAATATATGAACGGACGATATTTAACGAACTAAGTTATATAGAGCATGAAACGGGAATTAAATAAATCAAACACGAATATAAACCGACTCGATAAGGCACGCAACACGAGGCTAGGCCACGGCTCAACCATGGCCATACCTCTACACGTGACTAGGGCCACAACCGCACAACCTTAGCCACTGCCTAGGCCGCTGCCTAGGCCAGAAAGGCCACTGCCTAGGCCAGGCAAGCCATGGCCAGGCCACTGCCCAGGCCACAAGGCCACTGCCCAGGCCACAAGGCCACTGCCAGGCCACGGCAGGCCATCAGACTTGCCCGAAAATTAAGCCATGAGCAGCCCCGACACAACTACCAATCGACTACCCACAACCACCCTATATCCCGTCCCACAAACAGACCAGAAACAGGCCCGAAACAGGCCACCAAAACCATGTTTAATCACCCAAATCAACCACCATATCCCCTGCCTGACATTCCCAAAACAGCCCATACAAGACCGTGTAAATCGTAACTAACCCAAACGCAGCCTGCTCAAAGTGAAGCAAAGACAGTCCAGTACATGTATTTAAGACTGCGCCGAAACAGCCACCAAAACCGTACTCGACTGTCCTCAAAACAGTCCTAAAACAGTCTGCTCGATACAATATAACAGTCCAAAAAAAACACAGGAAACCCGTCCCACAAGCTGCATAATACCGTACAGAAAATGGTACCAAAACAATCCTAATGACCACATTTTACCATCCCAATTTCAGCATTAAAACAGTCTACTTTAGACCCGGTTTAAGACGACCTTTGAGGCAAGGTTAAGGCGGAAACTAAACACAACAAATTCCTAACAATACTCGGAGTTACCCTGAAACAAAACAGCCCATAACTGAGGCGAATTCCCGCATCAAAACAGTCCCATAAATGTCCCGATTTCCGTCTTTAAAACAGTCCAGTGACAACTCCTATAATCTCCATGGAACCGTGCCAACAGAATTCAAACGCCCAATTTCAGCAATATTTTGAGACGGAAAATTTAAAATACAAATGAGAAAAACATAAAGGTTCAAACTTTATCAAACAAGGACATAAAAACACCATGAAAACAACACAAAAGGCGAAAATTTTGACATATGTCGAGTAACCTATCACCGTTACCTTTTTTTGCTCTCCTAAACGCCACAGGAACTGCCCAGGGATGACTCCGAACCCAAAATGGAATAAATCAACCCAAAATCCTCATCCTTCGAAAGACGGCCGAATGAAACAAGATGAAAGCTGGACTCTTTCTTACATACAAAGAAGGAGGACGAGGAGAGGAATCCGTTGGTGTAAAATTTATCGAATTTGGTTGAGAATGGAGGCGGGATCTGAGGTTGGAAGTGACGGGTTTCAATGGAGTTAGAGTATTGGTGTTGCTGTTGTTGTTATTCGCAGGGGAAGAAGAAAGAAGGAAAATGAGGCGATAAGAGGGGGTGGGGACGGGTGCATACATGACCACACAAACATAAATAATATTACTACTACTACTACTACTACTACTACTACTAATAATAATAATCATAATAATAATCATTAAGTTAGAGTGTAAGAGTGAGTGTTGTCGGAATCGGGTTGGTCCGAATTGAAATAGCTTTATAAGAGAAATGCGACGATCCTGCTAGACAGAAATGTGTTTATAACTTAAGACGGAAAACTATTATTATCGTCACAATTATTATTATCCGACTGAAATATTTATTTTATATAAATAAGCTTGTAAGAATGTAAATTTTATAAAATTTATGTTCAAAAGGAGGTTAATTAAATTAAATAATTTTAAAATATGAAATAAATTAATCGAACGGTTAAATAAATTTTAAATGTCAGAATGAGAAATTTGCGGGTGTTACAATAAGACGTAGGAAGATGTTCTTTCTTGGTCAAAATCAGTAATTATTTCTTCGAAATCTAAGTAGATAGGAGTCATGCTATTTTTAAAAGTAACAAACCTGTAACTTATTAAGATGCTTTATCTAGTTTCAACTCCGCAAAAGTCCGAAATAAGTATAAACATGAAAATGGTTATTAAGCTTGGTTGGTTGGTGGCAAAGGGTTTTGCACGCAACAAAAACGCTTCATTGTATTCGGATATGATTTGATATAGTTGGATTTTAAAATCATCTTGCATGAGTTTTATAAAATCACAACAATCCTAAAGTAGGATACGAACTTAAGAGGAAGTCTTAAGTAGATGTCAAAGAGATAAATTGTATGTTTTGATCATGTGATAACATTGCGAATTGTCGAGTTGTTCTGTTTATACATGGAGTTTAGTGGGAGTAATGTGGTGTTATTAGTCTTATATGTAAAGGACATATTGATCATTGTGAATAATGAAAGACTTAGGAGAGGAATAATACATTTCTAAGGTATCCAGACCTATAAAGATAGTTCTAAGAGGATATTGGCGTTAAATGAATATTCTTATATTGATAAGAGTCTAGTCACGTTCAAAGGTATTGAACATGTAGAAATTGAATCCACTTGCTTCCGCTGCGAGATTAATTCATTACGCTTAGATGTATCACCATTCTTAAATTTCGTATACTTGGAGTATGACGAAAAGTTACAAATCAAATTTTTGAGAAGAAGTCTCTATATAGCCATATAGTTCATTGGTTAGTACTCTTGGAGCACTAAAGAAATGAAGCTAAGCATTTAGAACTGAGATGGATTTATGTGCAAGGAAGATTGTTCTAAACACATAAGGATGGTTAGAGAACCATCTTGGCTATATTATTTAAAGAGGATATCTGCTAGAAACGCTCTAGGCAGTAGAACGATGAGAGATTTACAACGAAAATTGAGTACACTTGCAATAATGAGATATGCAAGAAGGAAGGGATGATATTAGGATTCGGTTTTATGAATTGGAGGAACCATGGTAGTTCGTTCCAACAACCGAAGGTCCTATCCCTACACACTGTGAGGACAATGGGAGTTATTCCAAGGCTAAGGAACCTATCTCTAGATTGGATTTGGACATGTACTCAAAAGGTTGTTATAATAAAGATTATACAAAGGGAAATGATATAAGGTTAGGAAAAGTGCAAAGTGTTGCTAAAACTTACTAAAACTTACTAACCAAGGGCTTTTCATAGGCTAAGCGTGATAAGTCATGACATTTCAATTAAGTTGAGATGTATAGTTGTATTCAATATTTAATATGGATTATAGATTATGTAGTAATTGATATGGTATCTATTTTACATATGTGATAATACATTCATCGTTTGAGTTTTATTAAAAACTCTTCTATTACTTTGTTATATCCAAATAGGTTGTAAGGACAACGTTGAACCCTATTAAAGTAACTGGATTAACATAGTATTGGCCCCTAGTTCCTTATGTAAGGTGACGTCTCGAAGTAACTAGAGTGTGATGTGATTGATGGCAAGTTCAAGTGCTATATAGTCATGTAAGATGACTAGTCGATCATATAGGCAGACTGTATGGAACACTCTGTCGGGCTTATGACCGCTTATAGAGTTCTGGAAATTTTTATAGCCTGGTCGTGGCGAGAGCTACTATAATATTCTTATGAGTCGATTCTTTGACTAAAGACTGTTCGCCTAAGATGGCACAGTTTCAGAGTAACTTTGATTTGTGTTCTATGACCTTCGTAATTGGGGTCAAATGGGCACATTTTGGGTTATAATGAGCTGTGGCTATACAAAGGGAAAAGTGTAATATGAATTGTCCACCCCTAGTCAGGGTTATCTTATATCTCAAGGCCACTCAAGGAGTAATGAACTGAAAATGTGTGGCCACGCTCGGAAGGTATCCACGGTAGATAACTCCGGTCAAACAGTTATTCTCCAGATCGAGGAAACCACTCGTGATATGATCAAATACAAGTACGACTGATCGAGGCCATTTCGTGTTCACAATTAAGTATATGTGGTCGTTGGTCAATGGTCGATACAAAACACAATTTATACTTCACAAACAACTCTACAATTAGTAAAGAGGCAAGTAAAGGTCGGATCCCAAGGGACGGGTATTGAAATGAGAGTTCTATTGTAACTAGTAGTGTCTAGGGGGTGTCACAAATTGGGTTGATGAAGAAGGTTACTAAACTAGAATAACAATGAAAATAAACAAGCAAGATGAATAAAAAGGGGTGTAAACAATTGATTAAAAGCACTAGGGTGTCATGGGGTCATAGGGGAATCATGGGATATGATCATACAAACATGTTCTCAAATTATAAGCAAGCAATTATTGTTGTGATGGATTGAGTTGGGTTATATCTTACAATCCTAGGAAAGTTTGGGTCCCGGAGCCGAATCGATTAGATTGTACAACACCTACAAGTCGACTTAATCTTTCCTACTCAACACATGCATGGTCTAACAATACTCGAGTTGGGTTATGTCTTACAAGTCTCATTGAAAAGATAGAAGATGATAGTAAATGCAAGGATTCATAGGCTTAGCATTTCATCAAATATAACATGTGCATGTATTAAGATCAAAACAAGCAAGCAAATAAGATATGAAAGCATATTGATTTAAGCATGAATCATTCCCCATGTTGGTTTCCCCTAATCACCCATTAAACCCTAGCTAAGAGACTACTCACTCATTATCATGTTGATCATGCTAGAAAGGTTGTCAATCATACTAACATAATGAAACATGATGAATAAATGAAAGTAATTAACAATAATTAAAAAGGGATTAAGAGATTATACCTACTAATGATTCCAATAATAAAGCAAGAATAATAGAAGTACTTGAATCCTAGATTGAGAGGTTGTCAATCTCCCAATAATAACCCAAATAATCTTCAATTACCCAAAATAAAGGAAGAACAAGAGAGAGATTAAGGAACTAAAAACTTGGATTAAAACTTGATTAATACTTGATTACAATATTGAAGAGAGATTTGATTGATATTAACTACACTAATTATTGATAAGAAGAACATCCTCCTCTAATTAGCCTAATGGGGTATTTATAGTGAAAATTAGGGAGGATGCATTAGGGTTAACTAAGGGCTAAACTAGTAATTACACTTTTTAAGTTGAGCAAGGAGGACCCGGTATTTTCTGAGAGAAGGGCTTCTCTTTTCGTAGCTTGAAGAATGAAATCCGTCTTTGTGTGCGGTGAACGTGCGGATTAGAGTCGGGACGGCCGGATTTGGGTTGTGCAATCCGAGCGGATTCAGGAGAGGGACGCTCGGATTGTGCTGGGGGAATCCGAGCGGATTCCAAGGAGGGACGCTCGGATTGTTGAGGCTGGACGGACGGATTGTCTGCAATCCGTTCGGATTGTTGGTCAGCGTCAATTCTTCTTCTTTTCTTCCCTTTTCTTCATAAATTCCTTGGGGATTTCCTTGGGGACGCAAGGATCCTTTCTCAACATTGCTCTTCTACTATGATATGTACAAAGGCCTTCTAGTCTTGTCTCTTCTTGATGCTTGGTCATTGAATACAATCAATTTAGCCTCGTTTTGCCATGAAAATGCAAGATTCTTACTCCTTTCCTACCAAGGGATCAAAATCTCAAAGAATATGTGTAGATACCCGTATCCGTCGATATTGGAATTTATAGAGAACCCGACAAACACCCGATGATGATAGGACACATGTATTCTTTAGTTGTCATTGTCATTATTTGGAGCTCGTTTACGAGGTAGAATGGGCGTCGTCGATGAAGTATTCTATTAATTTAAATGATATTTAAATTAATGTTTTTTTTAAGTGAATTCATTTTATTAATTTAAATGATATTTAAATTAATGTTTTTTTAGCGAGTTCATTTTATTAATTTAAATGATATTTAAATTATGGTTTTTTAGGTGAATTCAATTTATTTTATTTTATTTTGAATTTATTTTCCCAAGTTTATTTTATTGAAAATAAAATAAATAATTGATTTGAAAAATCATTTTATGAGTATATTTGATTTGAAAAGTCATTTATTTTAATGGGTTAATTGATTTGAAAAATCGTTTTGAAAATCGAAAAGAACTCGTTTTGAACACTTGTTTTTGAGCTCGATTTTAGCTCGGTTTTTGAGCCCGTTTTCTTTGCGAATTGGCACGAATCTCGAGTACACTAACCAACCTAAGCCTCTACCCATCCACCCTTGTTCGAACCCCCTACCCACGGCCCAAATTCCATCCCCAAACACCACCCAACAGCCCGCGCATAACCAATGCAGCCCCCTGTTTTGGCAGCTCATTCCCGAGCCCAAAACCCGCTCCAAACACTACCAAGACCCGTACCCATTAACCCTAACCCATACCCTAGTATCCTACCCATATTATCCTAGCTTAATCACCAAGAAAACCCCCCTCAAACCCTCACAAAAGCTGCTGGACAGCAGCCATACGGGATGAAGCCCGATTGCCTCTCCCTCTCTTTCAACCTACTTTAACTCCTTATAAATACCACCCCTTCGCCATACATTCATTCCTCTAAGTTCTCCATACATCCAAGCATCACATACAAGTTTTAAACCTCAGAAACAAACCCTAAACATCCTTCAAAAACCCTAAACAAAACCGACACACAAACTGAAACTGTTTGTGTGTCCTCTTCGAAAACCCTTTCGTTCCTCCATCAAACCTCCATAAAAATTCGAGTTTCTTGTTCCCAATTAACCACCTAACATCCATCTACATATTAGACAAAGAATTACGAGCCAAATTGCCTTTGAGAGTACACGAGATCCCTCGAAAAACAGAGTGAAATAACACTCTGTTTTCGCGGTTTACTCTTGTCTGTCCAGTTCTGTTTGTGCTCGTTTTTCGTGCCCAATAACCCAAAACGAGCAGGGGTTGCTTTAAGATCCTTGTTCTCCTCTCTTTCTAGTTTCCAAAACATCTTTCGGATCGAATTTTCGTCGTGAAACGAGGGAGATATCACTGTTTTAAAATCGCTGTCCAGAAACTTTCCAAAACCCGTGTTTGCTTTGTTCTTCGTCGACGACGGCCTCTCGCGATAAAATCTACCATCGATTACGACCCAAGACGGTGTCAACGATACATGTAGGTTGAGGGTGCATCAAATCCCCTTCTCTTTTCTCTTTTTATTTCGTTTTTTTATGCCTTTTTTATTGTCTTTTTTTGTTTGTTTTTTCGTTTTGTTTATCGATTGTTTTAAATTAACTATGAAACTAGTTAGTCCGAGTATGAGTTAAAGTACCACCATGAACACCCGCGTTGACTTGAGATGGGAAAAGAAACCGCTACTTCTGTCGGTCGTACACCCCCGTCTCATTTACATATCCTCGTGTTCAAGGTAGGGCATAAATAAAACGATTGTCTAACGTTCGTTCTTCGACCCTCTTATTGTTTCGGCCAAATCGACATACCCTAGGACCCGTTGTATGTTAGTTTAACCTCTGATTGTTAACCTATGACATATTTAGATAACATTAATTTAATTTAATAACCTAATTAGACACGATAGGTGGCTTCGACGTAAGTTATAAAATCAATCGACGATTCTGTAATTAATTGAATGCATCTCTCTCTTTCACCTAATTTCTCGCTAGTATAAGAGTGCGTGATTAGCACCTTCTTATTGACACTCGATGAGTTAAATTAATTAGCGAATTTGACCTAATTAGATCCTTTAGGCCGTGTGAATGCACCCTCGCGCGACAATCAATCAACATCGTTTTTTTACTCGTTTTCTAACTTGTTTCTTATCCCTTTTCGCAATCACTCGATCTAATCAATGAATCTAACTTAGGAACTAGGTTGGCCGTTGGTGTGGGCCGTGGGGTGGCCGTTTTATTTACCTTTCTCGTTTTGTTTTTATACCGTTTGTTTCCTCGTTGTTTCATTGTTTGTAATTTATCGTTTGTTATCGAGTTGTATTTTTTTCAAGTTAGCTTTCTTTTATTGAGTCAAAACCTTTTCAAAAACCTTGGTCTTGTTTGGTTAGACGGTTGTTCCCCAATGCTTGTAGGAGCGTAGTAAACCGCATGTTGTTTAAAGCAACAAGGCCCGGTTTATGCTAATGCATGCTTTGGTGCGTAGCCTTATGTCTAATTCGATGAGATTAAGCGCGAGCACGCATTACGAGGAGTGACCCAAGGACCGTGGGTCATGTGAGCCGTGGGCCACCCTCATGTGCACGGTTTTCAAGGCCCAATGGCCGTGTGTTTTGTGTCGTATTTTGAGTTGTATGTAGCAATTGTAATTAGATCGAGTTGTAATTTATTTATCGTTGTATCGGCATGAAATGCCTGGTTTGTAATAGGTAGATCCCAACGGCTCCCCCATTCCCCCTTAAGCCTTGTTTGTTTGCTTTACATGTTGTTAGATCAATCAACCCACATGCTAAACTACAACTTTGACAAAGTTAGTTGCATCTAAAACGACATAGAAATTGTTGTCACATGATAGGGTTAAAACAACGTTTGCATATCATACATCGCAGTAGCTATGACCTTGTTTGAAATCCATACTTGACTTAGTAGAGGCCGTTATTGACGGGCGGGGTTGGGTGTCCTTATGGGCTTCCTAACACGTACCCTCACCCCTTACTCAAGATCTATGGTTTGTGGATCCGTCTAAATACCATTGGATTACGAGAGTCATTCAAATCGAGTGATATAGGGTACAAGTCTTTATCTTTAATCACTCGTAGTCGATTGGCTTTATGCTCTTCGATGAAAGGTGTAAAGTTGACTTGAACGGTTCCAAGTTCCCAAAAAACTTGGTGGCGACTCTAATATGTCTTAATTCGATTCGAAAGAACCTCGAGTCGATTATGCCAGATGTGGATCCCGCGGACGCAGCCTCCCGAGGGCCTTGTCCACGATTTGGCGACTCATTTGGGGAAAAGAGGACTAGTTACACTGTGTTTCTAGGGTCTTTTCCTCCGAGGTGAAACTTGAAAAGAAAGTGTTGGAAAGTAAGACATTACTCATAGTGCTACGATTCATGCATAAACCCTTAAGGACTTGCCCGGGCCGTCCCAGCGTTTCTTCGTGATGCGTGGGGGGCGACGTCCCACTATGCTAGGAAGCTGCACATTGCTCGCTTCCACTTCACCTCGCGTGGTTCTTGATGGTGGGGACGATCTTCTAGGTACTCTACCTTGAGACACCTTGCTCTATAAGACCGCAAAAGGATGGAGGGCATAGACCTTCTTGTAGAAGACTTGCCGAGACTTAGAGATGTCTAGGAGCATACATCCTTATAACATGAGAATGACAATGTGCGGATTGTTTTCCCGAGTCTTTTCGAAATTTTCCATGTCCTTTTCGAAACCGAACTTTTGAACAACTTACTTTCAAAATAGCATGGTTTTAAAAACGCGGAATGCTGCCCAAATAGAACTAGAAATTTCGGCCAAAACAAGCTTTTATAGCCGGCATGCTGCCCATTTCAAATCTCATTTTTCAAATCGATCATTCGTTTTTTTAAAATCAATCCAAAATGTTTCTCGAACCTCAACCAAGCATGAAATGCGTCGAGTCGTGTCCGGGTCCTGGCCGTGTTAGGCTAGACGTTTTTTCAGTCCAAGAGTCTAGAACACGACCTTGTTGGGTCACCCAAGCTCACCTCTTGGGCTTCGAGTCATGTTGGTCGACCTTTTGGTCTAGGATAGTCCACAAAAACGCCCAAGCTAGGCCCTTTAGGACGTTTCACTCGAACCCAAGGACTATGTTGGTCCAATCACGGGTTTAGTCACACCAAGTCCAGTTTAGAATCGAGTTATGACGGTTTGAGTCATGTCGTTTTGTCGAGTCTAAAATGAACCAAGGTCTAGATCCAACCGTGAGTCGAACCTTTGTTTAATCAATCTCAAGTCGAGTCTTTGTTTGAGTCAAGTTGGGGTCGTGTCCTTAAGTGTGCAGGGGCTCTTACTTTAAATATTGACTCAGTACGGGGTTTTCTTGTAGAAAGGCCGCCAAAAACCCGACGTCAAGCAATGGAAGATGCTGTTAACAAGCTTACTGAGGCCGTGAACCTCATGATGACCCGCATGGATGCAATTGAATCTAAGCTAGGTGAAGATTCCCCTCCGTTTACCCCACCCTCGACCGATCCGGAGAAACGGTTCAAGTTCATCGAAGACCGTCTCGAAACTCTCCCGGGGAAGAACATCCACTATGAGAATGCTAGGGCCTATGCCCCGATTCGGGATAAGTTGCCCACAAACATGGTACTCACTTGATATCCCAAAGTTTAAGGGCACGAGAAGATCCGATCCACCATGTTAAGGCCTATAAAGGGTACTTAGCACTGAAGGGAGTACCTGCTGATATGCTCTCTGAAATTTTCGCCCAATCTCTGGGTGAACACCCAAAGGCGTGGTTCTATAATCTTGACCTTAAGAACTTCCCCACTTTCGAAGATATTACGATGGAGTTCTGTAAGCACTATGCTGACAATGTTGAGATTCAAACCAACATAAGGACTTTGGAAGTAATGACACAGAAGGAAAAAGAGGGCTTTACTGAATTCCTCGCAAGATGGCGCGCTGAAAGCGCGAAATTAGCTAAGAAGCCTGATGAAGTTGAAATGGTAGATAAGTTCGTAAAGAATCTACGACCTATTTACCGCAACGCTCTGAAATACCAGAATTTTGGCTCTTTCAAAGAATTGATAAGAATCGGGATAAAGGTTGAAGATGATGTCATAAGGGCAGAGGCTGAAAAGCCGAAAGGGTACCAAGGGGCCTCATCGTCTAAGGGCAAGGCCCCAGCAACGACCCATATTGATGAAGCCATCAATCTCTTAGAAGGGCGATCGAAGAAGCCGCAGCGCCAAACACCTAGGGCATTCACCGATATCGGATGCACTTATACATACGCTCTCCAAAGGCTCATAGCCCAAGGAAAGCTGAAGCCTATTGGTCCAACTCCGGACCCTCCCGCTGATCAACAAGGTAAATGGTATAAACCAAATGCCTACTGTGCCTTTCATCAAGGGAAAGGCCATGATACTGAAAGGTGCTATCGACTGAAGCACGAAATCCAGGACATGATTGAGAATGGAACACTCCCAATCCCAACTGTTAAACCCAATAACATCACCAATCCATTTGGTGATCACGCCAACTTTGTTTCTGTCGAAGACAATGTCGATTATTCCCATCTTATCTGCCCATGTCACTTGAAAGGGGTGTTTATCGGGAAAATATTTGTGGATTGCTTTGAATTCTTGCCAAACCCGAAGAATGAAATTCAAGTCGGGAGTCTTGCTCTAGAATGTACTCCTCTCGTTAACGAAGTTAATAAAAGACAATTCGATTCACCAACCTTTATCACTGGCGTAGATCCTCAGAGGACTACCTCGGGATGGAGGCAGACCATCAAAGGGATCAAGGACTAGAACCGAGCATCTAAGCTGACAGCTGAACAAGGGAAAGCTCAAGACCAGATTTGAAAAATTATGAGTCGGGATCTGTTTTCTTTTCTTAGTCGAGTCGAGTCTAAGACTTCCTTTTTTTTGAATTTGAGTCGTTTGTTCCGCGATGACCTAGGATGTGTCCTAGGAATCGTTTCTTCGAGTCTGTTAAGCATTTCTCATTCCAATAAAAAGTTGCAGTTTCGTTTCCAAATATGTCTTGTTTCCAATCCTCAATCATTCCAAAACATGATTAAATGCACAACACACTCAAAGACATCCCTGGGGTAGAAATATGTCCCGTTTCAAAATGTAAGGTACAATAGGATTCCGTGTTTGATTCCTTTACCTATTCCATGTCTGGTGGTAGAAAACCTCCATCTGAACCAATGTTTGTGACAAGCTTTTAGATGATTCTATGACAAACCCGGACTAGCTCCTTGTTTCCCCTATCGATGATGGAAGGCAAGCCTTTTCCCCAACAAAATCATCCCATCTCGAAGAGAGAAGATATCAACCCGTTCTAACAAGGAATTGTTAGTTCCTACCCAAATTAGTTGGCGAAGCCCAGTTTTCAAGGTGTATCCATTTATGACTAAGAGAATGAATAGAAGATCATTTTCAAAGAGAGAAAAAAGATGAAAAAGAATGAAAAATGAAAAAAAAAGAAAAATGAAAAAAGATGAAAAAAAAAAGAAAAATGAAAAAAAAAGATGAAAGAAAAAGACAAAAGAAAAAAATATGTTGAAGTTATTGCGGAATGCTTTTTGGTTGAATGTCGAAGTTACGGAAGCCAGAATTCAAGTCAAGTACCCCTAGTTGAAGTTCAATGGGCGAAGCCCAAAAGCTTAAGTAGTAACCTCTTTACCCTCTAAGTCCTTCCTGAGACAGTTACAAAGGGATAGTCGGGAATTTTGAGAATTATTCCGCTTGTGTTGTTACACCCAGCCTTTAGGGTCAGACATGGAAATTTGAACCCACGTCATTTTCCAACCCATTTGTACTCGGGTTTCATCAAGCCTGAGACACCATTTCCAACCACGTTATAAGCCATAGCCCTTGGCCTTAAAACCACAAAACAAGCCTTCAGAATGATGGTTAACCATTCAAACTTGTTTTTACCAAGCTCCACATCCCAAAGAAACACAACCTTTTTGTACTAACCCTAGACACGGGATTTAACGGTACTTTACAGGCTAGAATGGGATATGACATGATACCTTAGGTGAAACCTTAGAGTGTGTACACACAATCAAAATGCCATATTTATGCACCATGATCGAACTACGTCGGATTTGATTTCGCTCCACGCGAATACGTAGGCGATCCTTCGAATAAGGGATTCAATCCACTCATCAACCAAGTTGTCATCTTGTCGGTTTCTTACGGGTCTTAACCAAGTCCAAATGAAGCCACCTTTGTTTGAGTCGGTCTTAGCACTCGATGTAGGCTAGGATAAGGATATAGGTTCAGATGAGTAGTGTCAAGTCTCGGAATGAGCTTTATCTAACGGTGTAGGCAAAGATGCTCAGTCAGATAGATGTGGGTTTGTGTTGGGAACAGAAAATATGAAAAACCCGCTGAAAAGAAAGAAGGCGTGGAAGAAAAAATTGTAAAAGCCCGCTGAAAAGAAAGAAGGCGGTGGCATGAAATGATGAAACTCATTTGAAAAGAAAGGAGGCGAGGAGAAGAGTGTGAGAATGTTCCCAAAGCAAAAGTCATGTGTGATGTCTAAGTGTCCTCATAAAATCGATCGTGTTTAGTGTCGGGCGAAGCCAACGTTGTTGCTCGTGAGTTTAATCCACCTTGTCAAGGGCAAGTAATCTTGATTCCCATGTGTCCTCGGGAGCGCGGCCAAGCCATACGATATCTCCGTTCCAAGTCCGACGACCTTGTGATTCCCGTTTGTCATCTTCTGGCGTCAGAATGGCCAAATTTACATTTCTACCCCCAATAAGTCAATAATTGAATTAAAACCCGTGCACACTTGCGGTTTTATTTTCCTTTTTTGTTTTACGGTAGCGGACTGCGCCCACGTTATTTACGGGTCATACAGAGTGTTTGAGTCGTGTTTCATGCTCACCCATCAAGGTTCGATTTCAAAAATTTCAAAATTTCAAAATTCCAAAAACTTTTTGCGAATTGTGGATAGATGATCCAAGTAGTAGAATCTTTGCGGGTCGATGGCCCAATCATTCAAAATTTTCAAATTCAATTTTCGGGTCGATGGCCCAATCATTCAAAATTTTCAAATTCAATTTTCGGGTCGATGACCCAATCATTCAAAATTTTCAAATTCAATTTTCGGGTCGATGGCCCAATCATTCAAAATTTTCAAATTCAATTTTCGGGTCGATGGCCCAATCATTCAAAATTTTCAAATTCAATTTTTGAAGGGCCGATGGCCCAATATACCAAGTGATGTCAAATTCAAACTTCGGGTCGATGGCCCAGTTTTTTAAAATTTTCAAAATTCAAACTTCGGGTCGATGGCCCAGTTTTTCAAAATCTTCAAATTCAATTTTCGGGTCGATGACCCAATCTTTCAAATGATCTAATTTTAGGATCGATGATCCAAATGTGCTTATGTGATGATTATTGCTAGTACGTTTTTGTGTTCCAATTATAGCAGGATATGCTTCAACTGGGGGCTCTAAAGTCTTCGACTTTAGAGCCATTGCAAACTGGGGGCTCTGAAGCCGTGGGCTTCAGAGACCATTACCAAGATGTAAAGGATGATATCCACCAAGAATTCAATTCAATACAAGAGTATGAAATGGAAGAATTCCGTAGCTGAAAGCAAATGATGAAAGCGGCGGCAACCTCCTTGAAAAGTCCCGTCCCATTCGGACAAACGCCAGCAGATGATAAACTTTGGGCAAGTGTCAGCAGTTGCCGAACTACGACGCGGGTTTGATTCCGTCAGAAACGGATACGTAGGCGCCTAAGGATAAGGCTCAATCCACCATATATGCAATTTATGGGTCGACGACCAACGACGATAATTTGATACAACAGAAGCAAGAGTCAATCCCCAACGAAGTTTCAGGTATGATCTCTTCTTATGGCTGGCGAGCTTATATACACAAGTCTAATGGATTATAACGAACCGAAGAATCCTCGGTCGAGAGGGACTGGGGTATACTTTGACTTTCGCCTTGTCCAAGCCTCGGTCAAAGTGGGGCTCAGAGATACCCGTATCCGTCGATATTGGAATTTATAGAGAACCCGACAAACACCCGATGATGATAGGACACATGTATTCTTTAGTTGTCATTGTCATTATTTGGAGCTCGTTTACGAGGTAGAATGGGCGTCGTCGATGAAGTATTCTATTAATTTAAATGATATTTAAATTAATGTTTTTTTTAAGTGAATTCATTTTATTAATTTAAATGATATTTAAATTAATGTTTTTTTAGCGAGTTCATTTTATTAATTTAAATGATATTTAAATTATGGTTTTTTAGGTGAATTCAATTTATTTTATTTTATTTTGAATTTATTTTCCCAAGTTTATTTTATTGAAAATAAAATAAATAATTGATTTGAAAAATCATTTTATGAGTATATTTGATTTGAAAAGTCATTTATTTTAATGGGTTAATTGATTTGAAAAATCGTTTTGAAAATCGAAAAGAACTCGTTTTGAACACTTGTTTTTGAGCTCGATTTTAGCTCAGTTTTTGAGCCCGTTTTCTTTGCGAATTGGCACGAATCTCGAGTACACTAACCAACCTAAGCCTCTACCCATCCACCCTTGTTCGAACCCCCTACCCACGGCCCAAATTCCATCCCCAAACACCACCCAACAGCCCGCGCATAACCAATGCAGCCCCCTGTTTTGGCAGCTCATTCCCGAGCCCAAAACCCGCTCCAAACACTACCAAGACCCGTACCCATTAACCCTAACCCATACCCTAGTATCCTACCCATATTATCCTAGCTTAATCACCAAGAAAACCCCCCTCAAACCCTCACAAAAGCTGCTGGACAGCAGCCATACGGGATGAAGCCCGATTGCCTCTCCCTCTCTTTCAACCTACTTTAACTCCTTATAAATACCACCCCTTCGCCATACATTCATTCCTCTAAGTTCTCCATACATCCAAGCATCACATACAAGTTTTAAACCTCAGAAACAAACACTAAACATCCTTCAAAAACCCTAAACAAAACCGACACACAAACTGAAACTGTTTGTGTGTCCTCTTCGAAAACCCTTTCGTTCCTCCATCAAACCTCCATAAAAATTCGAGTTTCTTGTTCCTAATTAACCACATAACATCCATCTACATATTAGAAAAAGAATTACGAGCCAAATTGCCCTTGAGAGTACACGAGATCCCTCGAAAAACAGAGTGAAATAACACTCTGTTTTCGCGGTTTACTCTTGTCTGTCCAGTTCTGTTTGTGCTCGTTTTTCGTGCCCAATAACCCAAAACGAGCAGGGGTTGCTTTAAGATCCTTGTTCTCCTCTCTTTCCAGTTTCCAAAACATCTTTCGGATCGAATTTTCGTCGTGAAACGAGGGAGATATCACTGTTTTAAAATCGCTGTCCAGAAACTTTCCAAAACCCGTGTTTGCTTTGTTCTTCGTCGACGACGGCCTCTCGCGATAAAATATACCATCGATTACGACCCAAGACGGTGTCAACGATACATGTAGGTTGAGGGTGCATCAAATCCCCTTCTCTTTTCTCTTTTTATTTCGTTTTTTTATGCCTTTTTTATTGTCTTTTTTTGTTTGTTTTTTCGTTTTGTTTATCGATTGTTTTAAATTAACTATGAAACTAGTTAGTCCGAGTATGAGTTAAAGTACCACCATGAACACCCGCGTTGACTTGAGATGGGAAAAGAAACCGCTACTTCTGTCGGTCGTACACCCCCGTCTCATTTACATATCCTCGTGTTCAAGGTAGGGCATAAATAAAACGATTGTCTAACTTCGTTCTTCGCTTTCGACCCTCTTATTGTTTCGGCCAAATCGACATACCCTAGGACCCGTTGTATGTTAGTTTAACCTCTGATTGTTAACCTATGACATATTTAGATAACATTAATTTAATTTAATAACCTAATTAGACACGATAGGTGGCTTCGACGTAAGTTATAAAATCAATCGACGATTCTGTAATTAATTGAATGCATCTCTCTCTTTCACCTAATTTCTCGCTAGTATAAGAGTGCGTGATTAGCACCTTCTTATTGACACTCGATGAGTTAAATTAATTAGCGAATTTGACCTAATTAGATCCTTTAGGCCGTGTGAATGCACCCTCGCGCGACAATCAATCAACATCGTTTTTTTACTCGTTTTCTAACTTGTTTCTTATCCCTTTTCGCAATCACTCGATCTAATCAATGAATCTAACTTAGGAACTAGGTTGGCCGTTGGTTTGGGCCGTGGGGTGGCCGTTTTATTTACCTTTCTCGTTTTGTTTTTATACCGTTTGTTTCCTCGTTGTTTCATTGTTTGTAATTTATCGTTTGTTATCGAGTTGTATTTTTTTCAAGTTAGCTTTCTTTTATTGAGTCAAAACCTTTTCAAAAACCTTGGTCTTGTTTGGTTAGACGGTTGTTCCCCAATGCTTGTAGGAGCGTAGTAAACCGCATGTTGTTTAAAGCAACAAGGCCCGGTTTATGCTAATGCATGCTTTGGTGCGTAGCCTTATGTCTAATTCGATGAGATTAAGCGCGAGCACGCATTACGAGGAGTGACCCAAGGACCGTGGGTCATGTGAGCCGTGGGCCACCCTCATGTGCACGGTTTTCAAGGCCCAATGGCCGTGTGTTTTGTGTCGTATTTTGAGTTGTATGTAGCAATTGTAATTAGATCGAGTTGTAATTTATTTATCGTTGTATCGGCATGAAATGCCTGGTTTGTAATAGGTAGATCCCAACGGCTCCCCCATTCCCCCTTAAGCCTTGTTTGTTTGCTTTACATGTTGTTAGATCAATCAACCCACATGCTAAACTACAACTTTGACAAAGTTAGTTGCATCTAAAACGACATAGAAATTGTTGTCACATGATAGGGTTAAAACAACGTTTGCATATCATACATCGCAGTAGCTATGACCTTGTTTGAAATCCATACTTGACTTAGTAGAGGCCGTTATTGACGGGCGGGGTTGGGTGTCCTTATGGGCTTCCTAACACGTACCCTCACCCCTTACTCAAGATCTATGGTTTGTGGATCCGTCTAAATACCATTGGATTACGAGAGTCATTCAAATCGAGTGATATAGGGTACAAGTCTTTATCTTTAATCACTCGTAGTCGATTGGCTTTATGCTCTTCGATGAAAGGTGTAAAGTTGACTTGAACGGTTCCAAGTTCCCAAAAAACTTGGTGGCGACTCTAATATGTCTTAATTCGATTCGAAAGAACCTCGAGTCGATTATGCTTAGTGTGGATCCCGCGGACGCAATTCCCGAGGGCCTTGTCCTGATTTGGCGACTCACTGGGAAAAGAGGACTAGTTACACTTTGTGTTTCTAGGGTCTTTTCCTCCGAGGTGAAACTTGAAAAGAAAGTGTTGGAAAGTAAGACATTACTCATAGTGCTACGATTCATGCATAAACCCTTAAGGACTTGCCCGGGCCGTCCCAGCGTTTCTTCGTGATGCGTGGGGGGCGACGTCCCACTATGCTAGGAAGCTGCACATTGCTCGCTTCCACTTCACCTCGCGTGGTTCTTGATGGTGGGGACGATCTTCTAGGTACTCTACCTTGAGACACCTTGCTCTATAAGACCGCAAAAGGATGGAGGGCATAGACCTTCTTGTAGAAGACTTGCCGAGACTTAGAGATGTCTAGGAGCATACATTCTTATAACATGAGAATGACAATGTGCGGATTGTTTTCCCGAGTCTTTTCGAAATTTTCCATGTCCTTTTCGAAACCGAACTTTTGAACAACTTACTTTCAAAATAGCATGGTTTTAAAAACGCGGAATCGCCCAAATAGAACTAGAAATTTCGGCCAAAACAAGCTTTTATAGCAGCATGTCGCCCATTTCAAATCTCATTTTTCAAATCGATCATTCGTTTTTTTAAAATCAATCCAAAATGTTTCTCGAACCTCAACCAAGCATGAAATGCGTCGAGTCGTGTCCGGGTCCTGGCCGTGTTAGGCTAGACGTTTTTTCAGTCCAAGAGTCTAGAACACGACCTTGTTGGGTCACCCAAGCTCACCTCTTGGGCTTCGAGTAATGTTGGTCGACCTTTTGGTCTAGGATAGTCCACAAAAACGCCCAAGCTAGGCCCTTTAGGACGTTTCACTCGAACCCAAGGACTATGTTGGTCCAATCACGGGTTTAGTCACACCAAGTCCAGTTTAGAATCGAGTTATGACGGTTTGAGTCATGTCGTTTTGTCGAGTCTAAAATGAACCAAGGTCTAGATCCAACCGTGAGTCGAACCTTTGTTTAATCAATCTCAAGTCGAGTCTTTGTTTGAGTCAAGTTGGGGTCGTGTCCTTAAGTGTGCAGGGGCTCTTACTTTAAATATTGACTCAGTACGGGGTTTTCTTGTAGAAAGGCCGCCAAAAACCCGACGTCAAGCAATGGAAGATGCTGTTAACAAGCTTACTGAGGCCGTGAACCTCATGATGACCCGCATGGATGCAATTGAATCTAAGCTAGGTGAAGATTCCCCTCCGTTTACCCCACCTCTGACCGATCTGGAGAAACGGTTCAAGTTCATCGAAGACCGTCTGAAACTCTCCCAGGGGAAGAACATCCACTATGAGAATGCTAGGGCCTATGCCCCAGTTCAGGATAAGTTGCCCACAAACATGGTACTCACTGATATCCCAAAGTTTAAGGGCACAGAAGATCCAGTCCACCATGTTAAGGCCTATAAAGGGTACTTAGCACTGAAGGGAGTACCTGCTGATATGCTCTCTGAAATTTTCGCCCAATCTCTCGGGTGAACACCCAAAGGCGTGGTTCTATAATCTTGACCTTAAGAACTTCCCCACTTTCGAAGATATTACGATGGAGTTCGTAAGCACTATCTTGACAATGTTGAGATTCAAACCAACATAAGGACTTTGGAAGTAATGACAACGGAAGGAAAAAGAGGGCTTTCTTTGAATTCCTCGCAAGATGGCGCGCGCTGAAAGCGCGAAATTAGCTAAGAAGCCTGATGAAGTTGAAATGGTAGATAAGTTCGTAAAGAATCTACGACCTATTTACCGCAACGCTCGAAATACCGAATTTTGGCTCTTTCAAAGAATTGATAAGAATCGGGATAAAGGTTGAAGATGATGTCATAAGGGAGAGGTGAAAAGCCGAAAGGGTACCAAGGGGCCTCATCGTCTAAGGGCAAGGCCCCAGCAACGACCCATATTGATGAAGCCATCAATCTCTTAGAAGGGCGATCGAAGAAGCCGCAGCGCCAAACACCTAGGGCATTCACCGATATCGGATGCACTTATACATACGCTCTCCAAAGGCTCATAGCCCAAGGAAAGCTGAAGCCTATTGGTCCAACTCCGGACCCTCCCGCTGATCAACAAGGTAAATGGTATAAACCAAATGCCTACTGTGCCTTTCATCAAGGGAAAGGCCATGATACTGAAAGGTGCTATCGACTGAAGCACGAAATCCAGGACATGATTGAGAATGGAACACTCCCAATCCCAACTGTTAAACCCAATAACATCACCAATCCATTTGGTGATCACGCCAACTTTGTTTCTGTCGAAGACAATGTCGATTATTCCCATCTTATCTGCCCATGTCACTTGAAAGGGGTGTTTATCGGGAAAATATTTGTGGATTGCTTTGAATTCTTGCCAAACCCGAAGAATGAAATTCAAGTCGGGAGTCTTGCTCTAGAATGTACTCCTCTCGTTAACGAAGTTAATAAAAGACAATTCGATTCACCAACCTTTATCACTGGCGTAGATCCTCAGAGGACTACCTCGGGATGGAGGCAGACCATCAAAGGGATCAAGGACTAGAACCGAGCATCTAAGCCGACAATTTGAACAAGGGAAAGCTCAAGACCAGATTTGAAAAATTATGAGTCGGGATCTGTTTTCTTTTCTTAGTCGAGTCGAGTCTAAGACTTCCTTTTTTTTGAATTTGAGTCGTTTGTTCCGCGATGACCTAGGATGTGTCCTAGGAATCGTTTCTTCGAGTCTGTTAAGCATTTCTCATTCCAATAAAAAGTTGCAGTTTCGTTTCCAAATATGTCTTGTTTCCAATCCTCAATCATTCCAAAACATGATTAAATGCACAACACACTCAAAGACATCCCTGGGGTAGAAATATGTCCCGTTTCAAAATGTAAGGTACAATAGGATTCCGTGTTTGATTCCTTTACCTATTCCATGTCTGGTGGTAGAAAACCTCCATCTGAACCAATGTTTGTGACAAGCTTTTAGATGATTCTATGACAAACCCGGACTAGCTCCTTGTTTCCCCTATCGATGATGGAAGGCAAGCCTTTTCCCCAACAAAATCATCCCATCTCGAAGAGAGAAGATATCAACCCGTTCTAACAAGGAATTGTTAGTTCCTACCCAAATTAGTTGGCGAAGCCCAGTTTTCAAGGTGTATCCATTTATGACTAAGAGAATGAATAGAAGATCATTTTCAAAGAGAGAAAAAAGATGAAAAAGAATGAAAAATGAAAAAAAAAAGAAAAATGAAAAAAGATGAAAAAAAAAGAAAAATGAAAAAAAAAGATGAAAGAAAAAGACAAAAGAAAAAAATATGTTGAAGTTATTGCGGAATGCTTTTTGGTTGAATGTCGAAGTTACGGAAGCCAGAATTCAAGTCAAGTACCCCTAGTTGAAGTTCAATGGGCGAAGCCCAAAAGCTTAAGTAGTAACCTCTTTACCCTCTAAGTCCTTCCTGAGACAGTTACAAAGGGATAGTCGGGAATTTTGAGAATTATTCCGCTTGTGTTGTTACACCCAGCCTTTAGGGTCAGACATGGAAATTTGAACCCACGTCATTTTCCAACCCATTTGTACTCGGGTTTCATCAAGCCTGAGACACCATTTCCAACCACGTTATAAGCCATAGCCCTTGGCCTTAAAACCACAAAACAAGCCTTCAGAATGATGGTTAACCATTCAAACTTGTTTTTACCAAGCTCCACATCCCAAAGAAACACAACCTTTTGTACTAACCCTAGACACGGGATTTAACGGTACTTTACAGGCTAGAATGGGATATGACATGATACCTTAGGTGAAACCTTAGAGTGTGTACACACAATCAAAATGCCATATTTATGCACCATGATCGAACTACGTCGGATTTGATTTCGCTCCACGCGAATACGTAGGCAGTCCTTCTGAATAAGGGATTCAATCCACTCATCAACCAAGTTGTCATCTTGTCGGTTTCTTACGGGTCTTAACCAAGTCCAAATGAAGCCACCTTTGTTTGAGTCGGTCTTAGCACTCGATGTAGGCTAGGATAAGGATATAGGTTCAGATGAGTAGTGTCAAGTCTCGGAATGAGCTTTATCTAACGGTGTAGGCAAAGATGCTCAGTCAGATAGATGTGGGTTTGTGTTGGGAACAGAAAATATGAAAAACCCGCTGAAAAGAAAGAAGGCGTGGAAGAAAAAATTGTAAAAGCCCGCTGAAAAGAAAGAAGGCGGTGGCATGAAATGATGAAACTCGCTGAAAAGAAAGGAGGCGAGGAGAAGAGTGACAGAATGTTCCCAGCAAAAGTCATGTGTGATGTCTAAGTGTCCTCATAAAATCAGTCTGTGTTTAGTGTCTGGGCGAAGCCAACGTTGTTGCTCTGTGAGTTTAATCCACCTTGTCAAGGGCAAGTAATCTTGATTCCCATGTGTCCTCGGGAGCGCGGCCAAGCCATACGATATCTCCGTTCCAAGTCCGACGACCTTGTGATTCCCGTTTGTCATCTTCTGGCGTCAGAATGGCCAATTTACATTTCTACCCCCAATAAGTCAATAATTGAATTAAAACACGTGCACACTTGCGGTTTTATTTTCCTTTTTTGTTTTACGGTAGCGGACTGCGCCCACGTTATTTACGGGTCATACAGAGTGTTTGAGTCGTGTTTCATGCTCACCCATCAAGGTTCGATTTCAAAAATTTCAAAATTTCAAAATTCCAAAAACTTTTTGCGAATTGTGGATAGATGATCCAAGTAGTAGAATCTTTGCGGGTCGATGGCCCAATCATTCAAAATTTTCAAATTCAATTTTCGGGTCGATGGCCCAATCATTCAAAATTTTCAAATTCAATTTTCGGGTCGATGACCCAATCATTCAAAATTTTCAAATTCAATTTTCGGGTCGATGGCCCAATCATTCAAAATTTTCAAATTCAATTTTCGGGTCGATGGCCCAATCATTCAAAATTTTCAAATTCAATTTTTGAAGGGCCGATGGCCCAATATACCAAGTGATGTCAAATTCAAACTTCGGGTCGATGGCCCAGTTTTTTAAAATTTTCAAAATTCAAACTTCGTGTCGATGGCCCTTGATTTTTCAAAATCTTCAAATTCAATTTTGGTCGATGACCCAATCTTTCAAATGATCTAATTTTAGGATCGATGATCCAAATGTGCTTATGTGATGATTATTGCTAGTACGTTTTTGTGTTCCAATTATAGCAGGATATGCTTCAACTGGGGCTCTAAAGTCTTCGACTTTAGAGCCATTGAAGGGGCTCAAGCCGTGGGCTTCAGAGACCATTACCAAGATGTAAAGGATGATATCCACCAAGAATTCAATTCAATACAAGAGTATGAAATGGAAGAATTCCGTAGCTGAAAGCAAATGATGAAAGCGGCGGCAACCTCCTTGAAAAGTCCCGTCCCATTCGGACAAACGCCAGCAGATGATAAACTTTGGGCAAGTGTCAGCAGTTGCCGAACTACGACGCGGGTTTGATTCCGTCAGAAACGGATACGTAGGCGCCTAAGGATAAGGCTCAATCCACCATATATGCAATTTATGGGTCGACGACCAACGACGATAATTTGATACAACAGAAGCAAGAGTCAATCCCCAACGAAGTTTCAGGTATGATCTCTTCTTATGGCTGGCGAGCTTATATACACAAGTCTAATGGATTATAAACGACCCGAAGAATCCTCAGGTCGAGAGGGACCTGGGGTATACTTTGACTTTCGCCTTGTCCAAGCCTCAGTCAAAGTGGGGGCTCTGTAGATACCCGTATCCGTCGATATTGGAATTTATAGAGAACCCGACAAACACCCGATGATGATAGGACACATGTATTCTTTAGTTGTCATTGTCATTATTTGGAGCTCGTTTACGAGGTAGAATGGGCGTCGTCGATGAAGTATTCTATTAATTTAAATGATATTTAAATTAATGTTTTTTTTAAGTGAATTCATTTTATTAATTTAAATGATATTTAAATTAATGTTTTTTTAGCGAGTTCATTTTATTAATTTAAATGATATTTAAATTATGGTTTTTTAGGTGAATTCAATTTATTTTATTTTATTTTGAATTTATTTTCCCAAGTTTATTTTATTGAAAATAAAATAAATAATTGATTTGAAAAATCATTTTATGAGTATATTTGATTTGAAAAGTCATTTATTTTAATGGGTTAATTGATTTGAAAAATCGTTTTGAAAATCGAAAAGAACTCATTTTGAACACTTGTTTTTGAGCTCGATTTTAGCTCAGTTTTTGAGCCCGTTTTCTTTGCGAATTGGCACGAATCTCGAGTACACTAACCAACCTAAGCCTCTACCCATCCACCCTTGTTCGAACCCCCTACCCACGGCCCAAATTCCATCCCCAAACACCACCCAACAGCCCGCGCATAACCAATGCAGCCCCCTGTTTTGGCAGCTCATTCCCGAGCCCAAAACCCGCTCCAAACACTACCAAGACCCGTACCCATTAACCCTAACCCATACCCTAGTATCCTACCCATATTATCCTAGCTTAATCACCAAGAAAACCCCCCTCAAACCCTCACAAAAGCTGCTGGACAGCAGCCATACGGGATGAAGCCCGATTGCCTCTCCCTCTCTTTCAACCTACTTTAACTCCTTATAAATACCACCCCTTCGCCATACATTCATTCCTCTAAGTTCTCCATACATCCAAGCATCACATACAAGTTTTAAACCTCAGAAACAAACCCTAAACATCCTTCAAAAACCCTAAACAAAACCGACACACAAACTGAAACTGTTTGTGTGTCCTCTTCGAAAACCCTTTCGTTCCTCCATCAAACCTCCATAAAAATTCGAGTTTCTTATTCCTAATTAACCACATAACATCCATCTACATATTAGAAAAAGAATTACGAGCCAAATTGCCCTTGAGAGTACACGAGATCCCTCGAAAAAAGCAGTGAAATAACACTCTGTTTTCGCGGTTTACTCTTGTCTGTCCAGTTCTGTTTGTGCTCGTTTTTCGTGCCCAATAACCCAAAACGAGCAGGGGTTGCTTTAAGATCCTTGTTCTCCTCTCTTTCCAGTTTCCAAAACATCTTTCGGATCGAATTTTCGTCGTGAAACGAGGGAGATATCACTGTTTTAAAATCGCTGTCCAGAAACTTTCCAAAACCCGTGTTTGCTTTGTTCTTCGTCGACGACGGCCTCTCGCGATAAAATATACCATCGATTACGACCCAAGACGGTGTCAACGATACATGTAGGTTGAGGGTGCATCAAATCCCCTTCTCTTTTCTCTTTTTATTTCGTTTTTTTATGCCTTTTTTATTGTCTTTTTTTGTTTGTTTTTTCGTTTTGTTTATCGATTGTTTTAAATTAACTATGAAACTAGTTAGTCCGAGTATGAGTTAAAGTACCACCATGAACACCCGCGTTGACTTGAGATGGGAAAAGAAACCGCTACTTCTGTCGGTCGTACACCCCGTCTCATTTACATATCCTCGTGTTCAAGGTAGGGCATAAATAAAACGATTGTCTAACTTCGTTCTTCGCTTTCGACCCTCTTATTGTTTCGGCCAAATCGACATACCCTAGGACCCGTTGTATGTTAGTTTAACCTCTGATTGTTAACCTATGACATATTTAGATAACATTAATTTAATTTAATAACCTAATTAGACACGATAGGTGGCTTCGACGTAAGTTATAAAATCAATCGACGATTCTGTAATTAATTGAATGCATCTCTCTCTTTCACCTAATTTCTCGCTAGTATAAGAGTGCGTGATTAGCACCTTCTTATTGACACTCGATGAGTTAAATTAATTAGCGAATTTGACCTAATTAGATCCTTTAGGCCGTGTGAATGCACCCTCGCGCGACAATCAATCAACATCGTTTTTTTACTCGTTTTCTAACTTGTTTCTTATCCCTTTCGCAATCACTCGATCTAATCAATGAATCTAACTTAGGAACTAGGTTGGCCGTTGGTTTGGGCCGTGGGGTGGCCGTTTTATTTACCTTTCTCGTTTTGTTTTTATACCGTTTGTTTCCTCGTTGTTTCATTGTTTGTAATTTATCGTTTGTTATCGAGTTGTATTTTTTTCAAGTTAGCTTTCTTTTATTGAGTCAAAACCTTTTCAAAAACCTTGGTCTTGTTTGGTTAGACGGTTGTTCCCCAATGCTTGTAGGAGCGTAGTAAACCGCGTGTTGTTTAAAGCAACATGGCCCGGTTTATGCTAATGCATGCTTTGGTGCGTAGCCTTATGTCTAATTCGATGAGATTAAGCGCGAGCACGCATTACGAGGAGTGACCCAAGGACCGTGGGTCATGTGAGCCGTGGGCCACCCTCATGTGCACGGTTTTCAAGGCCCAATGGCCGTGTGTTTTGTGTCGTATTTTGAGTTGTATGTAGCAATTGTAATTAGATCGAGTTGTAATTTATTTATCGTTGTGTCGGCATGAAATGCCTGGTTTGTAATAGGTAGATCCCAACGGCTCCCCCATTCCCCCTTAAGCCTTGTTTGTTTGCTTTACATGTTGTTAGATCAATCAACCCACATGCTAAACTACAACTTTGACAAAGTTAGTTGCATCTAAAACGACATAGAAATTGTTGTCACATGATAGGGTTAAAACAACGTTTGCATATCATACATCGCAGTAGCTATGACCTTGTTTGAAATCCATACTTGACTTAGTAGAGGCCGTTATTGACGGGCGGGGTTGGGTGTCCTTATGGGCTTCCTAACACGTACCCTCACCCCTTACTCAAGATCTATGGTTTGTGGATCCGTCTAAATACCATTGGATTACGAGAGTCATTCAAATCGAGTGATATAGGGTACAAGTCTTTATCTTTAATCACTCGTAGTCGATTGGCTTTATGCTCTTCGATGAAAGGTGTAAAGTTGACTTGAACGGTTCCAAGTTCCCAAAAAACTTGGTGGCGACTCTAATATGTCTTAATTCGATTCGAAAGAACCTCGAGTCGATTATGCCTGGTGTGGATCCCGCGGACGCAGTTCCCGAGGGCCTTGTCCACAATATGCAAAACAAAGAACTAAAGATAAGAAATGACCCAAATAGGCACTTAAAAAGCATGGAAACAATGGTAATTCGGGGGCTAAATATGCGCTAATTATGGTCACATCAAATATCCCCAAACCGAACCTTTGCTCGTCCCGAGTAAAGAGGTGACAAAGACTAGGACCAAAACTAACCTATCCTAATAATAATAGCCGATATGAGACAATTAGCGGGTCTCACTCCGCCCCTTCAACTCACAACAAGACAACCATGAGGTAGGATGCCTTCTTGCAAGGCAAGGTGGGTCTTGCCAAAATGGCGACACATCCAAACATTAAAGCACATAAAATCACATAATGGATGCATCTACAAAAAGAATAGCCACTTTCCTCATCTAAGTGGCGGAAATTATCTACAAGGGAAGCAATTCAAGGGTACACAATCCTTCATAGATGCAATTTGTTCAAACTACTAAGCCTAGAAGGATACCAATAAATCACCTCCAAGTTGTGTTAAGCTAGGGTACCTTTGTCCTCAATCGTTAAATGCTTTCGTCAAGAATAGACTCCCTATGGTGTTAGAAACACTGGAGGATCGCGGAATTCCCCCTCTTGCCTAGACAAGAAGAAGGGTCGTCCCCTCTCTACCATGCACAAAAATGGATACGATGGATAAAGGGATCAATAGATATTTGAGTTTCACTTTGGGAGTTTGCTTTTGTTTTTGTTTTTCCCCCCAATTTCTTGTGGCATTTGACATTTGAGAACACTTTCTTTTTGCCATTTCTTTTTGATTTTTGGCATTTCAACACTTGACAACTTTTTTGCATTTCTTTTTGAACATTTTCAAAGTCACCCCAATTAGTAACGAGGGTGCCTTATTTTTGAAGCTTTTAGGAGTTCTATTTTTGCTCCTCTTTTCTTTTGATGCAATTTGCAAACTTTCTTTCATTTTTATTTCTTTGAACTCAAATTGATTTCTTTTTGTGCCCATTCCCTTTGATGACAAAAATGTGGTAGAACATGGATGAATGATGGTTGCATGGTTTCAAGGGTCACCTTGGAATAAACGGTAGCCAAGGAGTTATCACACCACAAGGTACTCTTGACTCGGCCTTAAACCATGGGTCGAAGGATACTAGCATGACACATCCTAGGGTGTTTTACAAGTATTCTAACAAGCAAAGTCTTAAGAATAAAAAGCATCTACTAGGGCCTATATACATTTGTCAAGCTTCCCAAATAGACGGTTTCACAAAATTTTTCTAACATGCAAACTACATGCCATGATGCAACTAACATATACACATCCTAATGGAAATGATTCTACCAACTAATATGACATATAAACTAAATGCAATCCTAAATTCACATTGTTTTCCCGCATCAATCAAAATAAAGCCACATAGTCATTAACATAAAGAGGAAAAAGGAGATTGGAAAGATCATACCATGCGGTCTTCAATATCCTCATGTCTCGGATGTGGCGTAGTCAATCAAAGTGAACAAGGATAAAACAAACACAATATATACAAGACAATATATACAAAGGAAATGAACTTGTTTTTGGTTTTTCAATTTTTCAATTTTTATGATTTTTGAAATTTTTCAATTTTTATGGTTTTTGAATAAAAGTTAAGTGTTAGAATTCCCATCCCCACACTAATATGGGCATTGTCCTCAATGGCCAAAATGATGGAAATTATGCAAAGATGATGCATGATTTCTATACTAAATGCAATTCTACACTAAGCTATACTACATGATGCATGGTTTTTGTTATGACGGAGAGGATAATTTAGATTACCTCCCGTTGTGTATGCATTAACTTCCCCAAACCAAATAAGACACTATTGCTAATGTCAAAGCATTGGGGTAGTTCATGCACACACTATGCTATGCATGAAACTAGATTGTCATTTTGGATTTTACAAATGGGAACAAAAAGAACACCTCAATGGTACCGAGGTGTGAGTCCTTTGATGTTGCTAGGACTAAACCAACAATGATCAAAATGAAATAAAATGCAAAGAGATATAGACACAAACTTCTTTTCATGAAAAATAAAGATAAAGAGAAGAGATGAGAGAACTTCACTTGAACTTAGGTGGCCGCTCATGCTTGCTCCACCTAG
Source organism: Silene latifolia (assembly GCF_048544455.1). Lineage (NCBI taxonomy): Eukaryota > Viridiplantae > Streptophyta > Magnoliopsida > Caryophyllales > Caryophyllaceae > Silene > Silene latifolia. Next base: position 73,104,326 of record NC_133536.1, read on the forward strand.
TGATGAAGTAGTCTCCTAGGCATCCGCATCATCTCCCTCTATATCGCTATCCCAAATATCCCTTGAATCATCACTTAAACTTGGATCCATGAATTCATCTTCACTCTCAAGCTTCACCGTATCACCTCCACAAGAATCCCCACTTTCTTCCCCTTTGCGACCGTTCGCCCCTTCATTAGCCTTCTCCGAGTTAGGAAAAAGCAATTCCATTTGAGCCCATGAGGGGAAAGCTCCTTCCTCACTAATCCGTCCTTTTTGAGCCATCTCATAGTATTGGGGGTAAAGAGCATAATAAGTGTCCACGGAGGTCTCATATTGACGGTAGTGTAAATCTTGCAAAATTCCCGTGACAAAGTCGTCACGGGGGAGGATGAAGGGATTTGGATGGTTATATGGTTGGTAGGGAAAGGGGTAAGGAGGCACTTTTATCTTCTCATTTTGAGTTTGTTGTTCTTGTTGTGGTGGTGGATTTTGTGGAGGTGGAGTTTGCCTTTTTTGACTTGGGATGAGGTAGGAGGGCATTGGGGACAAGCTTCCTCTTCTTGGGGAGACCCGTGGTAGATCATGCATTGGGAGATAGAGTGGATCGCTCCCTTTTGTCAACCACTTTATCCTCTTATCAACCCCCTCAAGGGTTATCCAATGGTGTTGGACGATAAGGAGATCTTCATTAATTCTAGTGTTCCCCGCAAGTGGAGTGTACTCATTGTTCTCATTGAACCTTGGGTTGAAGTGCTTTGCAAGTCTAGTTATGAGTCCACCATTCACTATGTGCTTCATTCCATCATCATTCCCATTTCGAAACTTTGCCCATTTCTCTAGCATAACTAGAGGTGCATTGGATTGATACCCATCTCTCCCTTGAATGTTGAGGTATGATTCCATAAATACAAGGTCCAATTGGTTGACAATGGCCGGATCACGGCGGGCGAAAAGTGTACCCGAAAGAAATCTATATGTAAGCCTCAAGATCGGGTTTTGGATGTGAAAAGCAAGACACTCTTTGGTAAGAATGAAATCCCGGCCCGTCATGGCCCTCCACAATGGTGCATCATTATACTTTTTGGGCTTTGATGTTCGGGTAGGCGAAACATCAAGTCCGAACACATTGGCAAACTCGACAAGGGTCATCATTCTAGAGACATTCTCCAACCTAAACTCTATGCAAATAGTCTTGTTCAAGGTTGTGATTCTCAAAAAGCTTAAGAATTCTAGCACAAGGGACCGATAGGTTGGTTCATACATGCGAAAGAGAGTCGAAAGACCAAAAACCTCAAAGAGTGCTTGTACTTGGTGAAAGATTCCAAGCTTTCTTAAGGTATCATGACAAAGAAATTTAGTGGGAAGAATATTCTTACTTAAGAGTCGATGGAAGACCAATCGCTGCACATCATCAAGGAATTCCACATTCGAGAAATCGTCAAGCCTTGTGAGGTCTACAATCTCTACATGTTCCCTTCTAATGGTGTTGAGATGTGAGGTAGAGGAACTTCCCACCATCCTTGGTCTTCTTGCACTTCTAAAGGAGGATCTCCTTGGTGCCATTCTTGCTTCTTTTGTTGGGTTCTTTTGATTTGAAGATTTGCTAAGGATGTTCCTTGTTGATTGAGAATTGGAAACCCTAGAAAATTGGGGATTTTTAATTTTGTGGGTGAAGAGAGTGGTTTGGATATGTATGGGAGTCATAAGGAGGTGGGTTTTATAGGGTAAGTGGAAGGAGTAGTGATGTGGCATTATATGGGTGGTGGGGTGTGTTTTAATTGGAAAAAGTCGGGTCGAGAAATAGTGGGGAGAGACGAGCGGATTCGGAGGGAAGACGCTCGGATTCCTTCTTTACGAGACGGGCGGATTCTGGGCAATACGCCCGGATTCTGCCACAGAGTGAAATTCCAAAATTTTTGTCGCCACAAGACGGGCGTCCCGAGCGAGAGACGCTCGGATTCTTCAAGGGTTGGACGGGCGTCTTATTGAGAAGACGGGCGGATTCTTCGACAGAGATTTTTCTTGAAGTGTACAGGCGGAGAGACGAGCGTCTTTCCATAAATCCGGCCGGATTCAACCAGACGGGCGTCTTCTTCCATAGGACGCTCGGATTTCCAAACAGCCCAGAAACCTTCAATTTTTCGACACAGCTGGACGTGCGGTTTCTCTCCTAGACGTCCGGATTCGGCCAAGACGGCCGGATTCCAGGGAATCCGCTCGGATTCTGGCTGCAAGCTTTGACTTTTTCTTCTTTCTTTCAATGCATCCCCACACTTAGGAATTTGCTCCTTCCTTCATTCAAAAACTTGTTAGTAACCCTCCCTCACTTACGCTCATGAAAAGAGTTTATGACATTTATTAAAATAAAAGCAATAATAAATACAAGTTAGAGGGTTAGTATATTTACAAATGGTGGTTTAGGGAGGACTCCACCAAACTCTCCCTTAGATGGTCCTTTCAAGGGGGAGGAGGCCCGAGGTAGGTAGCCTCGACCTCTCCAACAAATGCTCCTTCATAGTATGGCTTCAACCTTTGACCATTTACCTTGAACTTGCTTCCATCTTCCGCCTTGAGTTCGAAATCTCCATATTTTCCAACTTCGGTTATCACATAGGGACCCATCCATCTAGAGTTCAATTTTCCGGGAAAGAGTCGGTAGCGGGAGTTGAATAGAAGGACTTTGTCTCCCTTGTGCAAGGCCTTTTGTCGAATTCTCTTATCATGAAGCAATTTTGTTCTTTCTTTGTAAATCTTTGCATTCTCATAAGATTGTAGTCGGAATTCCTCCAACTCTTGGATTTGGATCATCCTCTTTTGACCGCTCAATTTGAGATCAAGATTGAGTGCTCGGATTGCCCAATAAGCTTTGTATTCCAATTCGATTGGCAAATGACATGCTTTTCCATATACAAGCTTGTAGGGGAGGCACCAATGGGAGTCTTATAGGCCGTCCTATAAGCCCAAAGAGCATCATCAAGCTTTGTGCTCCAATCTTTCCGAGTCTTGTTCACAACTTTTTCAAGAATTTGCTTGATCTCTCTATTTGAAATTTCCACTTGACCGCTTGTTTGAGGATGATATCCCAAGCCGGTTCGATGTTGAACACCATATTTGGTCAAAAGGGATGCAAGCTTCTTCTCATGGAAATGTGTTCCTCCATCACTAATGATAGCTCTAGGAACTCCAAATCGTGGGAAAATTATCTTCTTGAAAAGCTTGGTGACCGTTTTCGCGTCATCATTTGGGGTGGCAATTGCCTCCACCCACTTTGAAACATAATCTACGGCCACAAGGATGTACTTGTTCCCATTGGATGTCACAAAGGGTCCTTGGTAGTCAATTCCCCAAACATCGAAAATCTCCACCTCTAGAATGCCCCTTTGTGGCATTTCGTTTCTCCAAGATATATTGCCCGTTCTTTGACAAGCATCACAATGAATGATGAATTCTCTTGTATCTTGAAACATTGTGGGCCAATAGAAGCCCGATTGGAGAATTTTTGCAACGGTTCTTCTTGCTCCATGGTGCCCACCGTAGGGTGATGAATGACATCCTTCCAAGATTCCTTGGATTTCCCATTGAGGGATGCATCTCCGGTAGAGCCCATCACTACACTCCTTGTAGAGGTTTGGGTCATCCCAAAAGTACCTCTTCACTTCAAATAGGAATCTCTTCCTTTGGTTGTGGTTCAAGTTTGGAGGGAGCACCTTTCCAACAATATAATTGGCATAATCGGCAAACCATGGGGTGATGTGCCTTTCAAGTTGAGTTTGAATAGCCATCAAAATATCGTCGGGGAATGAGTCATTGATCGGGGTTTCTCCATTTTCATCATGAAACCGGATTCTTGACAAGTGATCCGCTACTACATTCTCGGCTCCTTTCTTGTCTCTTATTTTCAAATCAAATTCTTGAAGAAGCAAAATCCATCTCAACAATCTTGGTTTTGCCTCCTTCTTTATCAAGAGATGTCGGAGAGCACGGTGATCCGAAAATACAATCACCTTGGATCCAAGCAAGTAGGAACGGAATTTATCCAAAGCATAAACAATGGCAAGAAGCTCCTTTTCGGTTGTATCGTAATTTACTTGAGAAGGGTCGAGGGTTTTGCTTATGTAATAGATGGCATGAAGAGCTCTCCCTACCCGTTGGCCAAGAACCGCTCCAACGGCGTAGTTGCTAGCGTCACACATAATCTCGAAAGGTAACTCCCAATTTGGGGGTTGGATGATTGGTGCCGAGATTAATGCTTCTTTGATTCTATTAAAAGCTTCAACACACTCGTCAGTAAATTGGAATTGGGCATCTTTAAGCAAAAGTTGAGTGAGGGGTTTCGCTATTTTCGAAAAATCTTTTATGAAACGACGATAAAAACCCGCGTGACCGAGAAAACTTCTCACCCTCTAACATTCACGGGAGGTGGGAGTTTCTCTATCACCTCAACTTTAGCTTTATCGACCTCGATGCCCTTTTCCGAAATCAAGTGACCCAAAACAATTCCTTCATTAACCATGAAATGACACTTTTCCCAATTTAAAACAAGACTAACATCTTCACATTTTCGCAATACAAGAGAAAGATTATGCAAGCATGAGTCAAAGTCCTTTCCATAAACACTAAAATCATCCATAAAAACTTCCATTATGGTCTCTAGGTAATCGGAGAAGACACTCATCATGCATCTTTGGAAAGTAGCGGGGGCATTACATAATCCAAAAGGCATCCTCCTATATGCAAAAGTGCCATAAGGGCATGTGAAGGTGGTCTTATGTTGGTCATCCGGGTGTATAGGGATTTGGAAGAATCCCGAATACCCGTCAAGGTAACAAAAGAATTTGTTAGAGGCTAACCTCTCAAGCATTTGGTCAATGAATGGTAAGGGGAAGTGATCTTTCCTTGTTGCGGAGTTCAATTTCCGGTAGTCAATGCACATACGCCAACCGGTGATCATCCTTGTGGGTATTAATTCATTCTTTTCATTTGTCACTACCGTAGTACCTCCTTTCTTAGGTACCACTTGGACGGGGCTAACCCACAAAGAATCCGATATGGGATATATGATTCCCGCATCAAGTAATTTCATGACTTCTCCTTTGACAACTTCTTGCATGTGGGGGTTCAATCTTCTTTGGGGTTGAATGGTAGGTCTATGGTCGTCCTCTAGATGAATCCTATGCATGCAAAAGTTGGGACTTATCCCCTTAAGGTCATCTAGACTATAACCTATAGCCTTCTCATGTTGTTTCAACACATTAAGTAATTTTCCCAATTGGTCATCGTCAAGTCTATCATTAACAATCACGGGTTTGGTCTTTGATTCATCAAGGTAAGCATATTTCAAATTTGGGGGAAGGGGTTTTAAAGTAGGAGTTTGTACCTCACTTTCCTCCTTTGGAGTTTCATTGAGAATTTGCTCCATCTCCATTAAACATTCCATTCTCATGACATACTCATCTTCACTTTCATCAACCTCATCATATTCAAATCCCATGATGGGTTCCTCTTGCTCTTGAGTTTGTAGAATATCCTCTAGGATGGATTGCTCATCCTCTATGGGTTGACATGCTTCCACTAGAATATTATGCACTAACTCGGATTGTGCATGGGTGAGTTCCTTGTTAGCTAGAGCGGCCTCAAAGAGATCCACCTCCAACTCCCAATACATGCTCTTAGCCTTACTTGCTTCTAAGGCCTCTAATGCTTGCATGGGATCCTTGAAGTAAGGGATACTCAAGTGGTCCTCTACAAAACAATCTATGAAATCCATTCTCGCAAAATATCAAACAACTTGAAAACGATTAGAGCAAACCTTGAGGAGTTTTACTTCCCCAAGGTGAAAAAGACACAACTAATAACAATAAAAAGAAATCTTAAATCAATTAAACACCGTCCCCGGCAACGGCGCCATTTTTGATCGAGGCCATTTCGTGTTCACAATTAAGTATATGTGGTCGTTGGTCAATGGTCGATACAAAACACAATTTAGACTTCACAAACAACTCTACAATTAGTAAAGAGGCAAGTAAAGGTCGGATCCCAAGGGACGGGTATTGAAATGAGAGTTCTATTGTAACTAGTAGTGTCTAGGGGGTGTCACAAATTGGGTTGATGAAGAAGGTTACTAAACTAGAATAACAATGAAAATAAACAAGCAAGATGAATAAAAAGGGGTGTAAACAATTGATTAAAAGCACTAGGGTGTCATGGGGTCATAGGGGAATCATGGGATATGATCATACAAACATGTTCTCAAATTATAAGCAAGCAATTATTGTTGTGATGGATTGAGTTGGGTTATATCTTACAATCCTAGGAAAGTTTGGGTCCCGGAGCCGAATCGATTAGATTGTACAACACCTACAAGTCGACTTAATATTTCCTACTCAACACATGCATGGTCTAACAAGACTCGAGTTGGGTTATGTCTTACAAGTCTCATTGAAAAGATAGAAGATGATAGTAAATGCAAGGATTCATAGGCTTAGCATTTCATCAAATATAACATGTGCATGTATTAAGATCAAAACAAGCAAGCAAATAAGATATGAAAGCATATTGATTTAAGCATGAATCATTCCCCATGTTGGTTTCCCCTAATCACCCATTAAACCCTAGCTAAGAGACTACTCACTCATTATCATGTTGATCATGCTAGAAAGGTTGTCAATCATACTAACATAATGAAACATGATGAATAAATGAAAGTAATTAACAATAATTAAAAAGGGATTAAGAGCTTATACCAACTAATGATTCCAATAATAAAGCAAGAATAATAGAAGTACTTGAATCCTAGATTGAGAGGTTGTCAATCTCCCAATAATAACCCAAATAATCTTCAATTACCCAAAATAAAGGAAGAACAAGAGAGAGATTAAGGAACTAAAAACTTGGATTAAAACTTGATTAATACTTGATTACAATATTGAAGAGAGATTTGATTGATATTAACTACACTAATTATTGATAAGAAGAACATCCTCCTCTAATTAGCCTAATGGGGTATTTATAGTGAAAATTAGGGAGGATGCATTAGGGTTAACTAAGGGCTAAACTAGTAATTACACTTTTTAAGTTGAGCAAGGAGGACCCGGTATTTTCTGAGAGAAGGGCTTCTCTTTTCGTAGCTTGAAGAATGAAATCCGTGCTGTGCAGGAATCCGTGCGGATTAGAGTCGGGACGGCCGGATTTGGGTTGTGCAATCCGAGCGGATTCAGGAGAGGGACGCTCGGATTGTGCTGGGGGAATCCGAGCGGATTCCAAGGAGGGACGCTCGGATTGTTGAGGCTGGACGGACGGATTGTCTGCAATCCGTTCGGATTGTTGGTCAGCGTCAATTCTTCTTCTTTTCTTCCCTTTTCTTCATAAATTCCTTGGGGACGCAAGGATCCTTTCTCAACATTGCTCTTCTACTATGATATGTACAAAGGCCTTCTAGTCTTGTCTCTTCTTGATGCTTGGTCATTGAATACAATCAATTTAGCCTCGTTTTGCCATGAAAATGCAAGATTCTTACTCCTTTCCTACCAAGGGATCAAAATCTCAAAGAATATGCAAAACAAAGAACTAAAGATAAGAAATGACCCAAATAGGCACTTAAAAAGCATGGAAACAATGGTAATTCGGGGGCTAAATATGCGCTAATTATGGTCATATCAACGACCTGCAAGACACCTTGCATTGAGTGGGAGATAGTAATATGACAAGAGAATTGGTGACGCACACTTGTCGCGGACAAGTGGGAGATTGTTGGAGGATGTTTCCTCGACAATAATGCGATCACATGTTTAAATCTCATATTAAGAATTCCGAGGGATAGTAATATTTTATTGTCAACTAATCCATATTAATCGGTAATGATTGGCTGACTAGAGTTTGACATTACTGTCGTATGACGGTGGTGATCAGTTGATCCCTTAAGGTCATACCTCTAGGGTAACAATTGATTAATGAATTAATTGTATGATGATACAAGTTTATTAATTCCTTAAAATTGAACAAATGGTTTTGTGAGTGAGATTACTTATCTTATTGTAATTCGATTAAATAAGATTCGGTCTAAGTAATTTAAATTGTTTTATTACTTAGGTTTATTTATTGTTTATGAAACAATTAAAATAAGAATGAATGGTTTATTATAAATACAAATTGTTGTGATTTATAATTCTATGGCCCATTTTAAGTAATTGGAATTGTGAATTACTGGTTAATTTTTGTATGTAATTTATTTTGTTTATATAATGATTTTTAATAAGTTAAAAATGCATTATTAAAACATGTCTAGTAACATGTCTAATATGTCACACTATACTAATTGACAATTGACAAACTTAAAATAGACCATATTAAGTCCATCAGTGCCGTATAAATGGGAGCATAGGGTGTTGATTGTGTTTTGTTCTATTAATTAAAGGGAACATAATGATGCTCTACTTATCATAGGCTTGCATGCCTACATCTTGAAAAGAACAAACTTGAAAAAACATTGGGCACTCTTCCCCTATACCACCCGGCCACCCCATACAAAAGATGAGAAGTTTTTCTCTTCTTATTTATTATTTATTCTTACAATATAATTTGAAGAAACATAATCTCTCTAATATTGTCAAGAACAATTAGAAAGAAAATCTCACAAATCTCTAATATTATTCCACCATTACTAGAAGTAGTATACAATAATATTAGTTATATTTTAAGGGCTCATATTCTAATTTCTAGTACATAAATTAGTATATGAATTAAGGGTGTTTACCTTGGTATAATTCCTTAAGGAGTAGATCCTACCATTGGATCTAAGGGTTTTCTTAGAGCATTTGGATTTTCTTTAAGAAGACTAATTTGGAAGCTGTCCAATTAGTATACCCATCTCGGCCCTCCTTGTAAGTTGATTGATTTCCTCTTACTTTGTATTATTTTATTATGCATGCATAAGATCTAGTTAGTTTATGACTAAACTAAAATTATTAAGTTATTAGAAGTGTCTAATAAGAGGTTAATGAATCTTATAGAACCCGCCACAGAAGGGATGTGAACATTAAGGAACATGGGTTTATCGCTCGGATGGATGAGCGGGGCTTAGGTGGGAACGGCTGCGGTCCCCCACTGGCAGGACTGGACCTTCGGGCAGTCAGAGATGTGTGGTTGGTTGGAGGAGGTGTGGTGTGTATGTGTGTTGTTGTAGTCGTCTTATGTCTGCTTTTATATACCTGTCATCTCAGTTACTGACCTTGTGTGGTTTTGTTGTGTTGTCTCTTTGTTTTGTGTCTAGCGTGATCCACTATGGTGAGCAGTTAGTCTTAGCAGGTTGATTTATGGATCTTGGTTGGGTGCTTGGAGGGTTGAGTTTACCACGAGTCATGGCAGAAGTAGTTTCACATAGATGATAGTAGGCTTGAGTTGTATCTTTTATATCGTCCGTTGGTTGTAATTCACTTCTAATATAATATAAATATTCTTTTATCGACATTTGATTATTACTGTACTCGGGCAACCGAGATGGTAGCGCCTTTATCTGCTAGGGAAGGTCTTGTTAAGCCTCCTTGGTAGATGGGGGTGTTATAGGACCCGCATCAAAGAATTTGGATTTAATTTCTGAAAAACCTCATTGTTTATGTTTTGTACGTAAATATTCACGATTATGTTTTATATGTACATAAACATTAATGAATATTTAAATCAAAAATAATTCATTAACTTTTATATAATGCATGTAGCAACTAGCAAATAAATTAAAAAAAAATTGAAATTGAAATGCGATTGAACTTATTGCCTTTAATTAATAAAGTCAAAAGTACTAAACATACACTCAATATCACTAAAGGCATATGTGCTTTCATTACTTATTGTCATTATACATCTAAAGTACATTAAACTTGATATTAAATTACCTACTAAAAATTGCTATTATATTTATTAAATATTTGAATTACAATAAATCGGATACAAAGCCTTTTTCACCAATCCTTGAAAAGAAATTTTGAAAAGACTTTTGATTAGTATATAAAAAAAAAATAAAAAAAAATAGTGTTACATAATAGTTTGAGTTAAAATGAGAATGGTTCATTTTGAGTTTTGCAAGTGAATTATATATTTTTTTGAAAAAAAAAATAGCTATTTTATCATCAAATAATATCAAAATTATATAAATTGTTTTTAAATTTAAAGTACTAAAATTAATATATTTTGTTTTGTATTCATATTTAACATCATCTTATTAATGACGTATTGGGTCGAGTAGGTTGGGTTGGATAGGGTTTCGACTCTAAAATAACTATTAGGGTTGGGTCAAAACTCAAAATTTGGGAACTCTATAACATGAGGCAAATTTGTAATATGAGTTACATGACGGGGACGTCCCATTGTCAGTAAACAAGTTAAATAAGTTTATGGGCTTTTATTTTGCCATTTTATTTTTAATGTAAAAATAAAATCCTATTTTTAAATAGAGAAGCTATTTTTATGAAAAAAATAATTTCCTATTAATACTTTAATAATAGTTGTGACTTATACTATATTTTATATAAAGATAAACTTATATTTAACCGGTCAGATATAGTCATATAGTGGATCGGATTTCGATCTAAGGTAATGGGTTACTTCGAGTTAATCGACATATAAAGCTTCACGAGTCAAGACCCAGGAAAAAATAGATTCAGTTGGGTTAAATATTAACAAGTACATGCTTTGTTGTTTAACTTTGTCAATTATAAATTTTTTAATAAACAAAATCACTAATTAATTTTCACGTATGTTCACATGAATTCATTAAAAGACGTTAATCTTCATAAAAAATTCTCCTTTCATTTTATTTCCCGGATTTTACTCAGTCTCTCGATTACTATGTGTAACACTCTCATTTATTCAGGAGCCTTTAGCTAGGCCTCCCAAGTAAATGAGAGTACCATCTCGGTTACCCAAGGTAAATGATACAAAGACAGAATAATCCAAAGTACTTTAATAAACATTAAATGAATATTGGTTTTATTACATTTGTCCAAACCAAACTGAATAATAAATAAGTACAAACTCGATGTGGAATTAAATTAGATAAGTTTATAAAATAAAATGGAACAGTCTACTAAAGTGAGCTAGACGCCTAAGGTCACGACTAAATCATCCTCACGCAGTCCCATGCTCCCAGATCAACAGTCTCAAGCGCCTATCAGTCAATCTGCTCCATTGGTTCATCACAAGTGTTTATAGAATACACGGTCAACCAAAGGTTGAGTAGGATAATTAAACAACATTAAATAACCACGATAATATATATATATATATATATATATATATATATATATATATATATATATATATATATATATATATATATATATATATATATATATATATATGTATATATATATATATATATATATATATATATAGAGGCGGGATCTCGTGAGTTGGGGTCTTATGGTGAGTTGTGAGTTGGGGAAATCAAGGGCTGAGATTAAAAGAAATCAAGGGCTGAGATTAAATCTCATCACAATTTAAAAAAAAAAGAGAAACAAAATATGAGACAAATAAACAGAGTCTGTTCATGCAATTCGAGTCTTTCCTCAAATCACAAATCACAAATCCAAATCACAAATCACAAATTAATTTAATTCCCCCATTTCTCCACATTACAATTGATGTAATTTTTGGTTTCCTGCGAATAATCTTTTTTCTCCTCCACTTCAAATACACCTTCACTCTCAATTTTCTTTTTTGTTACTTTTTATTTTGTAAAATTCGCTGAGCTCAACAACCACCGCATCGCCGTCGTATACGGCGGAACATGGCGGCAAACCATCCACAACGTGTCGACACTCCTCCGCCTCCGTTGAAGCTGCAGTTTCCATTCGCTACCGTCAAGCCGCCGTATATTACGCCGCCTGCCGATCATCACCGCTTTCCTCCGTCTTCCGACAAACTATCAACGTCAATACTCCTGTAACTGCCTGTCTCACTTATTACTTTATTCTTTTATAATTTAGTTTTGTTAATTAAGGTTAATTACTCCTGTAAATGTTTTAATGGTTAGTTTAAGCGTGTGGCATTGTTTTGAATGTGTTACTTATTGTGTTTAATTATGTTTACATGAGCTAATTTTGAATTAAGCGCACGCAATTGTCGCTTTTTCGGTTAACGAAGTGAATTGTTCTTAGTTAGACTGATTACCAGATTGTATTGGTGATTATTTTGTGTGTCACTTTTATTTGGTAATCCTAATAGACTGACTGTGTTGCTCGAACTCTTTATTTGTTTCTTAAGTATAAATATCCCTGTTGGACGCTAGACTCCTTATTTTGGACCAAAGACATCCAAGGGTTAAGTATTGTACTCGCAAAGAATAAAAAAAGGGAACCAAAGGATTGAGGCGGAGGAAGTGTTAGATAATACCTGAACGTGTGCTTGGCATCTAGTACATGTAACTTGATAAAAAATCAAAGTGACACCGGAATAAAATCACAATAACAGCAGAATAACAGTAGAATAACAGCACAATAACACGTGGTAAAAAAAAGAAAAAAAAATCAAAGTCGTAAAAAAAAATCAAAGTGACACCGTAATATCATCACAATAACAGCAGAATAACAGTAGAATAACAGCACAATAACATGTGGTAAAAAAAAAGAAAAAAAAATCAAAGTCGTAAAAAAAATCAAAGTGGCACCGGAATAACATCACAATAACACCAGAATAACAACACAATAACATGCGGTAAAAAAAGAGTAAAAAAATTAAAGTAGTAAAAAAAATCAAAGTAGTAAAAAAAATCAAAGCGACATCGGAATAACATCACAATAGTAGCAGAATAACAGTAGAATAACAACACAATAACATGTGGTAAAAAAAAGAAAAAAAATCAAAGTCGTAAAAAAAAATCAAAGTGGCACCGGAATAACATCACAATAACACCAGAATAACAGCACAATAACACGCGGTAAAAAAAGAGTAAAAAAAAAATCAAAGTAGTAAAAAAATCAAAGTGACACCGGAATAACATCACAATAATATCAGAATAACAGTAGAATAACAACACAATAACACGTGGTCAAAAAAGGAAAAAAAATCTGAGTCGTAAAAAAAATCAAAGTAACAGCAGAATAGCAGTGGAATAACAATAACAACACAATAACATGCGGCAAAAAAAAGAGAAAAAAATCAAATTCGTAAAAAAATCTAAGTAAAAAAAAGCACAATAAGAGCATAATAACATGAGTTAAAAAAATAAGAGTAAAAAAAATTCAAGTAAAAAAAATCTGGTACAAAAAGAAAAAGAAAAAAAGGTAACATAATGAGAAAATTAGAGAAAAACATAAGAGAAAAAAAAAAATCAAAGTTGCAAAAAAAAAGCATAATAACACGAGGTAAAAAAAAGAGATAAAAAAAACTAAAGTAAAAAAAAAGAGTAGCACTAGAAAAAAGAGAAAATAAGTAAATGACAGTGATTTTATATGACATGTATGATTAGATCTTGGCCGTTCATCTCTAATATAATCTAGTGGCTGAGATTTCCAAGCACAAACTCACAACTCGTGTTAAAAAAAATTTCAAGTAAAAAAAAATCCGGTACAAAAAGAAAAAGAAAAAAGGTAACATAATGAGTAAATTAAAGAAAAACATAAGAGAAAACAAAAATCAAAGTGGTAAAAAAAAGCATAATAACACGAGGTAAAAAAAAAAGAAAAAAAAATTAAAGTAAAAAAAAAAGTAACATTAGAAAAAAGAGAAAATAAGTAAATGACAATGGTTTTATATGACATGTAAGATTTGATCTTGGCCACTCATCTCTAATATAATCTAGTGGCTAAGATTCTCCCAACTCACAACTCAACATAAGAACCAAAATCACCAAATCCAATATATATATATACATATACATATATATATATATATATATACATATATATATATATATACATATACATATATATACATATACATATACATATATATATATATATATATATATACATATACATATATATATATATACGTAATTTATTTTCGCAGTACGTTTTTTACTCATTTCAGTACATTTTGTACCGAACTTTCCATTTGTCTACCCCTATCTAAAAAACATCAAACCTAATTCTCTCTCTCTCCTCTCTATTGTTAACTCTTCAACCCCTCCAAAATACCCTAATTTGTTCAATTATGAATGATAATTCAAGTATAAAGCATGTATTCAATCCATTATTATTAATTAAATTGATTATTTGTTACTATAATTTTGAATCTTTTTTAATTAGGGTTTATGTTTAATATAATTAAGTGTTATGGTGAGGATGGTAGGGTGTTAATTTACAGAAATATTGCCGGTGAATTGGTTGTTTGCCGCCGGCGAGAAGGACGGCAGAGGGGTCGCCGACAGCCGTTCGACGGGGGCAGGGATGTGATGGAGAGAGACGGTGTGTTGCGCTGGGTTGTCCGTGGGAGGCAGGAGTGGGTCGGCGCAGTGAGGATGTGGGTGGCCGGCGATTTTGGGTGGGTTGCCTGCGCCGGTGGTGGTGGTGGTGTTGTGGTTAATGTGTAGTAGTAGACTAGTAGTATAGTGTCGTACGTTTGTTTGTGTTTGTGTTGGAACTAAACAATATCACACATTATACTAAACAATATCACAGCTTACACGAAAAAAAGTTTGTTAAAAAAAATTTCGAAAAAAAAAAATTTCGTGATATTGTTTTGTATAGTGCGTGATATTGTTTTATGGACTCATGGACTCAAATATTTAGGTGGACTCACCGGACCCCACCTCTCTCTCTCTCTCTCTCTCTCTCTATATATATATATATAGTTAAGATCAAGTAAGTCCACCCCCTAAGTGTGAGTCCATAAGTCCTCTTTAGGCCCTTTGGATGAGGGGGATGCACTAGTAGAAAAAACCCCTATTACGACGCACTTATCGTGGCGGTTCTAATAGAAACGACGCGAAAAGCCCAATAAATTGGTGGGAAGGAAATATTTTTGTATATAGGAGGTTTATAGTGGCGGTTTAAGTAAGAACCGCCGTGATAACATAAGCTTTTTATGGCGGTTCTAAATAGGAAACGCCACCATAGTTCAATAGTGGCGGTTCTATTAACAACCGACGTTAAAAATGACGCTAAAAGTTAATTCAAAGTTATAAATTTTTGGACTAAAAAACCGCCATAATATGTTTTTATGTCGGTTTCTAACTAAAACCGACGTTAATAGAAAAATTATAAAAACAAAAATTGAACCGCCAAAAAGGCCAAAAACCTTCAGCATACAAATACGTATTGCCTTCAACCGCGAAAACCCTTCAGCATATACTGTAAAGCTGCTGCTTCGTCTTCTTCATTTCAACCGCCAAAACCTCGCATCCCCTCACAATTTAACTCCGGCAATCGAAAACCTGCTTCCTCACGCCGCCCTCTGACGTAGTATTGATTAAGTTCGTCAGAACTTGTTGTTTGGGCCGATTACATCGACTATTCTTTGACTCAATTCAATCATCAATTCCAATTTCAATTCCGATAACCCTAGTTTTCGAACTCCTCTCTATTCTACTGGTTGTTTCCGGCTACACCGCACAAGCTACAACACAAAGCCATCGCCCTTTATCCGCAACAACATCGATGGTACCGTTTGACCATATTTAATTGCAATTACAGTTTCTTCATTTAAATCTTTATCACTATCATCAAATTAATCGTTATTGTATTGTTGTGTTATTGAATTATGAATTATTGAATTATTGAACTATACACAGTAGCATCTCTATTAGTATAAATTGAATACTTGTTTTAGGTTGTTAAAATATTGTGTTTAAAGTCAGGTATTTGCTGCCCCTTGTTCGTTTTGGTATGAGTCGTTTTTGGGGCTTATTTTGTGTCGAGTTATAGTGTGTTGATAGAGGTTGTTAAAGGGTTCGAAGGGTATGAATCTAGGATGGGTTTCATTACGTTTTAGAGTTGGAATATAGGCCGGTAAGTAGCAGTGAATCCTCTGTTCTAGTCGGTTTCATTAATACAGAATACAGTACAGGTTTAGCGAAACTATATTTTCCGTCTCACATCCTCCTGCAATCCTGTTGTCGAAGCATTATATAGCTATTAGGGATCCCCTAACTCCAAACATTAGTTAATTAAATGTTAAGTTCAAGCAAAGCCTGTTTGCAGCAAGGTCTAGGAAAGGTATCTTGGTCGAGATGATTGAATTAGTCGTTTAACCTTCCTTCTCACATTCTTTAGCTAAAGTCTGCATCCATAGTGTTGGATGAAAAGGGAAAGAGTAGAGTGAATGAGCAGAGTTAAGTAAGTTGCAGTTTTTGGAAGACATAAGATTGGTTTAGTTGTGTATCAAAAAGTATTCCTCATCAGGAGAGTGAGTTGAAAGCGTGTCAATTACCGCGATAAACTTGCTTGTTTGTAGCACACTAGGTAGAGCAGTAAAGTAGAACTTCTGTGGATCAGCTAAGAAGCAAGCGTACTCTGAGTCGTTCACATCGGGTATCAAATGACGCATTAAAACCGGCCTGTTTGGGGCATACCCGCCATATGGGTCTTGTCCAGAAATTCGGGGGCGCATGCTATCTTTGAGGCTAACCATATGAGTATAGTCAAGATGTTAGTGAGGTCCTCACGGAGTTTTTAGGTCCGGCCACCAGCTCGCATTGCTGAAGTCAGCGTGGCCGACTCTTACAGCCTCGTCGTACCATGATTGAAGCTCTCTGTCCTCGGCAACTAGACTAGGTTCTGTGTAGTAATGGGTCACGTAGTCTCGAACCCATTTAGTAATTGCGTCCCATATTAAGAGTCCATCTGCTGCATATAGGTAATCCTTAATCAATAGTCTTAATCCATGTAGCTGGGTGCTATCTGGTACCGCGATTCCTCTGAATTCAAACATGATAAACAATTTCATTAGCAAAAATGACCATGTAAGGGAAATAATAAAAGAAGTTACAATTAAGGGAATTTTGTAATAATTTTGGAAATGTGTGATATGTGTGTATTGGCAATTTGAATTTGCTTAATTTTTTTTTCCGATCTTGAATTTAAGCAAAAAAATAGTGAAGTGAGCTGAATAATTCAATGTACCTTGTATTTTTTTCCTACACTATTTCATCAGTATTGAAGTGCATAAAAAACTTAAAATAAGGAACTTTAAAAGGTAGTATATGATATTACTCATAGCAGTCTCAATATTTAGCTTCTTCAGGTAGAAATTTGCTCTGGTTATGTAATTGAGTGAGTGGCTGAAAAAGTACAGGATAGCATGCTTAGTTTGCGTTCAATAATATACACTCTCTGTCTCAATTAATATAAAGAAACTCCTACACTATTAAATAATTGTTACTAATTTCAGAATATATATGTTTGAATTAATTATAGCATGGATCGAAGTTGGATGTATGGAAAGCGTGATTTTAAGTATCTTGAAAGGCTCCATGAATTTATTACTCAAGCGGTTGAACATCAAAGACAACAAGGGGATGATGAACAACGCATGTGCCCGTGTAGCGCATGTAAGAATCGAAAGAAGGTGAATTCTGGAAGTGAAATGCGAGAACATTTGATATTAAAAGGCTTTAAACCAAATTATACTGTGTGGATATGGCATGGAGAGAAAGAGAATGATATTCCTAATTGTCCTAACGCCGTAAATGTTTTTCACAAGTTGATAATATTATGGTTGATTTTGAGGTAAATGGAGAGGATTGTAATAACAATGAGGTTAATGAGCATACTGATGATAAGGAGTGTAATATAGAGGCTGATAATGTCGATCAGATGATGGATGATCTTGAAAAAGATTTTGTTGATTGTCCGGAAATTTTTCAAATGTTGGTTGCTGATTCAAAAAAGCCGCTTTTTCCGGGCTGCTCTAAATTTACCCGTCTATCAACGGTGTTGAAGTTGTACACCTTAAAAGCTGGGAATGGGTGGAGCGATAAGAGTTTTAGTGCTTTATTGAGACTCTTGTCCGATATGTTGCCGAAAGGTAATGAGCTTCCCACTAACACTTATCGATGTAAGAAAGTGCTATGTCCCCTCGCTACGACTTACCAAAAGATCCATGCGTGCCCGAATGACTGCATTTTGTACCGTAAAGGCTACAACGACTTAGATGCGTGCCCACGATGCAAGAAGTCAAGGTATAAGCTTAACGAAGGTCGTAAAAAAGGGGGTCCGGCCAAGACCTTATGGTATTTATCAATAATACCATGGTTTAAGCGTTTGTTTGCAAATCCGAAGGATGCAGAGTATATGTTATGGCATGACAAAGGGAGGAAAAAAGATGGCAAGTTAAGACATGTCGCTGATGCTCCTCAGTGGAGGACAATCGATAGAGATTTCCTGGAATTTGGTAGTGAACCTAGAAATTTAAGATTAGGGCTTTGTACGGACGGAATTAATCCTTTCGGAACTCTAAGTACCCAACATAGTACTTTGCCAAAAAAAGCATAATAACACGAGGTAAAAAAAAAAAGAAAAAAAAATTAAAGTAAAAAAAAAAGTAACATTAGAAAAAAGAGAAAATAAGTAAATGACAATGGTTTTATATGACATGTAAGATTTGATCTTGGCCACTCATCTCTAATATAATCTAGTGGCTAAGATTCCCCAACTCACAACTCAACATAAGAACCAAAATCACCAAATCCAATATATATATATATATATATACATATACATATACATATATATATATATATACATATACATATACATATATATATATATATATATATACATATACATATATATATATATATATATATATATATATATATATATACGTAATTTATTTTCGCAGTACGTTTTTTACTCATTTCAGTACATTTTGTACCGAACTTTCCATTTGTCTACCCCTATCTAAAAAACATCAAACCTAATTCTCTCTCTCTCTCCTCTCTATTGTTAACTCTTCAACCCCTCCAAAATACCCTAATTTGTTCAATTATGAATGATAATTTAAGTATAAAGCATGTATTTAATCCATTATTATTAATTAAATTGATTATTTGTTACTATAATTTTGAATCTTTTTTAATTAGGGTTTATGTTTAATATAATTAAGTGTTATGGTGAGGATGGTAGGATGTTAATTTACAGAAATATTGCCGGTGAAATGGTTGTTTGCCGCCGGCGAGAAGGACGGCAGAGGGGTCGCCGGCGGCCGTTCGACGGGGACAGGGATGTGACGGAGAGAGACGGCGTGTTGCGCTGGGTTGTCCGTGGGAGGCAGGAGTGGGTCGGCGCAGTGAGGATGTGGGTGGCCGGCGATTTTGGGTGGGTTGCCTGCGCCGGTGGTGGTGGTGGTGTTGTGGTTAATGTGTAGTAGTAGACTAGTAGTATAGTGTCGTACGTTTGTTTGTGTTTGTGTTGGAACTCCTTTTTTTTTTTGTGGATGTAGTACAAGGGAGTAGAATACAGTAGAGATATGAGAGAGAAAGTGGTAGGGAATGAGAAGGGTATAATTGTCAATATTGTACAACGATGAGTAAAATGTGTACTGCGAAAATCAACACTATATATATATATATATATATATATATATATATATATATATATATATATATATATATATATATATATATATATATAATTAGGATCACATGAGTCCACCCTATCTTTTTGAGTCCGTGAGTCCATGATATAATATCACGATTTACTGATATCACACGTTATACTAAACAATATCACAATTTGGAAAAAAATTTTGAAAAAAAAAAATTGGAAAAAAAAATCGTGATATTGTTTTGTAATACAATATCACACGTTATGCTAAACAATATCACACGTTATACTAAACAATATCACAGCTTTCACGAAAAAAAATTAAAAAAAAAAAATTTTGAAAAAAAAAAATTTCGTGATATTGTTTTGTAATACAATATCACAAGTTATGCTAAACAATATCACACGTTATACTAAACAATATCACAGCTTACACGAAAAAAAAAAAATTTAAAAAAAAATTCGAAAAAAAAAATTTGAAAAAAAAATTTTTTAAAAAAAAATTTCGAAAAAAAAATTTCGAAAAAAAAAATTTTCAACATGTGCTGTAGTGCTGTACTCTAATATCAGTATAAATGATTGGTAACTGTATTGAGCAACGTTTAGTACAAAAAAAAAATCACCACGAACAAGCATTTTTTTCATCTATGCGTAATGCAGATAACAAATGACACAACTGTATTAATCAATTATAGCAGATGCAGTGAAATATAACTATATAGGTCATCCACAGAGAACAAGTTAACCTTTCATATTTCAATACACTCACGAAAGTGATAACTTACCAATACGCTTGAAACAAGGTAATGGAGCAAAAACACATAGTGTTGTGATCAGAAGAACAATTAATCTCCCGTTCCACCACTGACTTCCAAACCAACCTTCCAGCACACCGGCATGATGCATTCCGCTGGAAGACGTGCCTGACAGCACATCACCTACAAAAAAGAACCATATAAGATACCATTCTTAGAATTTTGTTTGTACTTACAAATCAAGATGAATTCTTTAGACTTAACACAATTGTTTTAAGGTACCACACTTCCAAACTATGTTGTTCATGTTCTTCATTTGCCCTTAACAACCTATGTACGACACTCGACTCAACAAATCATGCAGTTCAGAGTTCAGACACATAATACTTCAATTTGACACATGACACTTGGACACTTGACCCTTCAATTAGGCAAAAAAATTCTATGTTCGATATTGTTTTTTTTTTTCAAAATTGAAAAAAAAATTCGTGATATTGTTTTGTAATACAATATCACAAGTTATGCTAAACAATATCACACATTATACTAAACAATATCAAAGCTTACACGAAAAAAAAATTGTTAAAAAAAATTTCGAAAAAAAAAAATTTCGTGATATTGTTTTGTATAGTGCGTGATATTGTTTTATGGACTCATGAACTCAAATATTTAGGTGGACTCACCGGATCCCACCTCTCTCTCTCTCTCTCTCTCTCTCTATATATATATATATATATATATATATATATATATATATATATATATATATATATATATATATATATATATATATATATATATATAGAGTTAAGATCAAGTAAGTCCACCCCCTAAGTGTGAGTCCATAAGTCCTCTTTAGGCCCTTTGGATGAGGGGGATGCACTAGTAGAAAAAACCCCTATTACGACGCACTTATCGTGGCGGTTCTAATAGAAACGACGCGAAAAGCCCAATAAATTGGTGGGAAGGAAATATTTTTGTATATAGGAGGTTTATAGTGGCGGTTTAAGTAAGAACCGCCGTGATAACATAAGCTTTTTATGGCGGTTCTAAATAGGAAACGCCACCATAGTTCAATAGTGGCGGTTCTATTAACAACCGACGTTAAAAATGACGCTAAAAGTTAATTCAAAGTTATAAATTTTTGGACTAAAAAACCGCCATAATATGTTTTTATGTCGGTTTCTAACTAAAACCGACGTTAATAGAAAAATTATAAAAACAAAAATTGAACCGCCAAAAAGGCCAAAAACCTTCAGCATACAAACACGTATTGCCTTCAACCGCGAAAACCCTTCAGCATATACTGTAAAGCTGCTGCTTCGTCTTCTTCATTTCAACCGCCAAAACCTCGCATCCCCTCATAATTTAACTCCGGCAATCGAAAACATGCTTCCTCACGCCGCCCTCTGACGTAGTATTGATTAAGTTCGTCAGAACTTGTTGTTTGGGCCGATTACATCGACTATTCTTTGACTCAATTCAATCATCAATTCCAATTTCAATTCCGATAACCCTAGTTTTCGAACTCCTCTCTATTCTACTAGTTGTTTCCGGCTACACCGCACAAGCTACAACACAAAGCCACCACCCTTTATCCGCAACAACATCGAAGGTACCGTTTGACCATATTTAATTGCAATTACAGTTTCTTCATTTAAATCTTTATCACTATCATCAAATTAATCGTTATTGTATTGTTGTGTTATTGAATTATGAATTATTGAATTATTGAACTATACACAGTAACATCTATATTATTATAAATTGAATACTTGTTTTAGGTTGTTAAAATATTGTGTTTAAAGTCAGGTATTTGCTGCCCCTTGTTCGTTTTGGTATGAGCCATTTTTGGGGCTTATTTTGTGTCGAGTTATAGTGTGTTGATAGAGGTTGTTAAAGGGTTCGAAGGGTATGAATCTAGGATGGGTTTCATTACGTTTTAGAGTTGGAATATAGGCCGGTAAGTAGCAGTGAATCCTCTGTTCTAGTCGGTTTCATTAATACAGAATACAGTACAGGTTTAGCGAAACGATATTTTCCGTCTCACATCCTCCTGCAATCCTGTTGTCGAAGCATTATATAGCTATTAGGGATCCCCTAACTCCAAACATTAGTTAATTAAATGTTAAGTTCAAGCAAAGCCTGTTCGCAGCAAGGTCTAGGAAAGGTATCTTGGTCGAGATGATTGAATTAGTCGTTTGGCCTTCCTTCTCACATTCTTTAGCTAAGGTCTGCATCCATAGTGTTGGATGAAAAGGGAAAGAGTAGAGTGAATGAGCAGAGTTAAGTAAGTTGCAGTTTTTGGAAGACATAAGATTGGTTTAGTTGTGTATCATAAAGTATTCCTCATCAGGAGAGTGAGTTGAAAGCGTGTCAATTACCGCGATAAACTTGCTT
This sequence comes from Silene latifolia, assembly GCF_048544455.1. Classification (NCBI taxonomy): domain Eukaryota; kingdom Viridiplantae; phylum Streptophyta; class Magnoliopsida; order Caryophyllales; family Caryophyllaceae; genus Silene; species Silene latifolia. The sequence goes on from NC_133536.1 coordinate 73,126,941, forward strand.
GTTTGTAGCACACTAGGTAGAGCAGTAAAGTAGAACTTCTGTGGATCAGCTAAGAAGCAAGCGTACTCTGAGTCGTTCACATCGGGTATCAAACGACGCATTAAACCGGCTTTTTGGGGCATACCCGCCATATGGGTACTTGTCCGAAATTCAGGGCAAAGATGACATCTTTGTCTTTGAGGCTAACTATATGAGTATAGTCAAGATGTTAGTGAGGTCCTCTGGAGTTTTTAGGTCCGGCCACCAGCTCGCATTGCTGAAGTCAGCGTGGCCGACTCTTACAGCCTCGTCGTACCATGATTGAAGCTCTCTGTCCTCGGCAACTAGACTAGGTTCTGTGTAGTAATGGGTCACGTAGTCTCGAACCCATTTAGTAATTGCGTCCCATATTAAGAGTCCATCTGCTGCATATAGGTAATCCTTGATCAATAGTCTTAATCCATGTGGCTGGGTGCTATCTGGTACCGCGATTCCTCTGAATTCAAACATGATAAACAATTTCATTAGCAAAAATGACCATGTAAGGGAAATAATAAAAGAAGTTACAATTAAGGGAATTTTGTAATAATTTTGGAAATGTGTGATATGTGTGTATTGGCAATTTGAATTTGCTTAATTTTTTTTTCCGATCTTGAATTTAAGCAAAAAAATAGTGAAGTGAGCTGAATAATTCAATGTACCTTGTATTTTTTTCCTACACTATTTCATCAGTATTGAAGTGCATAAAAAACTTAAAATAAGGAACTTTAAAAGGTAGTATATGATATTACTCATAGCAATCTCAATATTTTGCTTCTTCAGGTAGAAATTTGCTCTGGTTATGTAATTGAGTGAGTGGCTGAAAAAGTACAGGATAACATGCTTAGTTTGCGTTCAATAATATACACTCTCTGTCTCAATTAATATAAAGAAACTCCTACACTATTAAATAATTGTTACTAATTTCAGAATATATATGTTTGAATTAATTATAGCATGGATCGAAGTTGGATGTATGGAAATCGTGATTTTAAGTATCTTGAAAGGCTCCATGAATTTATTACTCAAGCGGTTGAACATCAAAGACAACAAGGGGATGATGAACAACTCATGTGCCCGTGTAGCGCATGTAAGAATCGAAAGAAGGTGAATTCTGGAAGTGAAATGCGAGAACATTTGATATTAAAGGGCTTTAAACCAAATTATACTGTGTGGATATGGCATGGAGAGAAAGAGAATGATATTCCTAATTGTCCTAACGCCGTAAATGTTGAGAAACAAGTTGATAATATTATGGTTGATTTTGAGGTAAATGGAGAGGATTGTAATAACAATGAGGTTAATGAGCATACTAATGATAAGGAGTGTAATATAGAGGCTGATAATGTCGATCAGATGATGGATGATCTTGAAAAAGATTTTGTTGATTGTCCGGAAAATTTTCAAATATTGGTTGCTGATTCAAAAAAGCCGCTTTTTCCGGGTTGCTCTAAATTTACCCGTCTATCAGCGGTGTTGAAGTTGTACAACTTAAAAGCTGGGAATGGGTGTAGCGATAAGAGTTTTAGTGCTTTATTGAGACTCTTGTCCGATATGTTGCCGAAAGGTAATGAGCTTCCCACTAACACTTATCGATGTAAGAAAGTGCTATGTCCCCTCGCTACGACTTACCAAAACATCCATGCGTGCCCGAATGACTGCATTTTGTACCGTAAAGGCTACAACGACTTAGATGCGTGACCACGATGCAAGAAGTCAAGGTATAAGCTTAACGAAGGTCGTAAAAAAGGGGGTCCGGCCAAGACCTTATGGTATTTATCAATAATACCATGGTTTAAGCGTTTGTTTGCAAATCCGAAGGATGCAGAGTATATGTTATGGCATGACAAAGGAAGGAAAAAAGATGGCAAGTTAAGACATGTCGCTGATGCTCCTCAGTGGAGGACAATTGATAGAGATTTCCCGGAATTTGGTAGTGAACCTAGAAATTTAAGATTAGGGCTTTGTACGGACGGAATTAATCCTTTCGGAACTCTAAGTACCCAACATAGTACTTGGCCAATAATGTTGATAATTTACAATGTCCCTCCTTGGCTTACTACAAAGAGCAAATACATTTTATTGACCATGTTAATATCAGGTCCTAAACAACCGGGTAATGACATTGACGTGTATCTAGAGCCACTGATAGAGGATTTGAAAATGTTGTGGAATGTTGGAGTGGAGGTGTTTGATGCAGCTAACGGTTCAAAATTTCAAATGCGTGCTATATTGTACTACACTATCAATGACTTTCCTGCGTATGGTAACCTCTCGGGTTATAGGCTGAAAACCGATAAGGGGTGTCCTGTATGTGGTGATGACACCGAGTCTGAATGGTTGGAGCACTCTGGGAAACATGTGTACATGTGTCATCGTCGAGGGCTTGACCCGGGCCATGCATATCGTAAGAGGAAGAAGGCATTCTATGGTAAAACTGAACACCGGTCAGCCCCTTTAGTTCTAAGTGGAAAAGAGTATCACGCACGGGTTAAAAACATCATTACAGAGTTTGGAAAACCGTACAAACCTCCACCAAACGGTGTATATCACACAAAGAAGTCCATATTTTGGGACCTACCTTATTGGGAGCATTTGTCGGTTAGGCATTGTATTGACGTCATGCATGTAGAAAAGAACGTGTTTGATAGTATTATTGGCACTTTGTTGAATATGCCTAATAAAACTAAAGATGGTGTCAAAGCGGGACATGACATGGTTGCTAGGGATCGTTCCGAGGTAAATCCAATTCAGAAGGGGAAGCGTACCTACTTACCCCCAATTTGCACGACTTTGTCCAGAAATGAGAAGAAGGTGCTCTGTGAATCTTTAAAGGGAGTGAAGGTGCCACATGGATATTCCTCCAACATAAGTAGCCTTGTTTCAATGAAGGATTTGAAGTTAGTGGGATTGAAATCTCATGATTGCCATGTTTTGTTAACCCAGCTATTACCTATAGCTATTCGATCTATTTTGCCTAAGCATGTCAGACAAGTCATCACAAAGCTTTGTAAATTCTTTAGTGCAATAAACGCGAAAGACATTGATCCAGATTCTTTGGATGATTTACAAGCCGATGTTGTTGTGACACTTTGTGAGCTTGAAATGTACTTTCCAATTAGTTTCTTTGACATTATGGTTCACTTAATTGTTCACCTGGTGCGAGAGATAAAACTTTGTGGACCGGTATTTCAGAGAAGCATGTGGTCGATGGAGCGCGAGATGGGAACCTATAAGAGACGAATGAAGAATCGATATCGTCCTGAAGGCAGTATTATTGAAGCAACGGTTGCTTCTAAGACACTTGGATTTTGCCAAGATTATTTGAATAATATGCAACCTCTTGGACTTCCTACATCTCGACATGAAGGAAGACTTCAAGACCGTTGATGGTGCTTTACTTGACAAGGCTCATCTGTATGTTTTGCAACACATGACGGAGGTTCATCCATATTTAAGTGATCACTTTGCCATATTGAAAAAAAAATCCAAATAAACGTGAAGCTTGGTTAATAAGTGAACACAATCGATGTTTTGCACGGTGGTTTAAAGAAAAGGTAATGACGGATTTATCAAACAAAACACATGAGATAAGTGACAATTTGAGATGGTTAGCAAATGGACCAAAGACTAACATCTTATCTTATGAAGGATACGATATCAATGGGTTCTGCTTTTACACAAGTCGTCAAGATCAGAAAAGTACAATGCAAAACAGCGGAGTTACAATTGTTGCATCATCTGTAAGATATGTTGGAAGGGGTAAGCAACCAGTGGATATAACACAATCGTATTACGGGGTAATTTTTGATATCTGGGAGCTTGATTATGTGGATTTTCATGTACCCTTATTTCGATGTGAATGGGTTGACTGTAAGAAAGGCATAAACGTTGACGATATGGGATTTATTTTGGTTGATTTCAATGTCATTGGACATATTGAGGATCCTTTTATACTTGCATCTCAAGCGAAACAAGTTTTCTATATTAAAGATCCTTTGGAAGATAAGCGTTCAGTTGTCCGTTATGGTAAAAGGCGCATTCTCGGAGTGGATGGTGTTGTTGATGAAGAAGAGTACGATCAACTTGATGAACCTTCTCCTATTTCTACAAACTGTCAAAATGAGCAAGTAATACGTGATGAAACTTATCTGCGTGAAGATCATGACGAGGGAATATGGTTTGATAACCCGAAATAGTTTGATAATGCAGATTGCCCTTTGAACCTTGGCAAGGTCACCACCAGGTACCACGCTTGGGTGCTGGTAGTTGATACCATACTTGAACCAGTTGGGCACCAGTCACCAGTTGGGCGCACCCAGTGATGAAAAGTTCTCTGTAAATTTTTTGATGTTTTTAGCCATTTCAGACTCGATTTAAATAAAAGTAGGTGGTATATTGGATGTTTCTTACTTGGCATTTGTTCAGCCTATTTAGTTTTAGGCTTGTTCAAACACTTCTATGATAGTCACTCTTGCTGGGCATTTCAATTTTTTCTTATTTAGTCCCACATTGGTTTCAGTATTGATTACTATTGGCATCCTCTATACAGAGTATGTATCAGATTGTGTTACTTCTTGTGACCTGACTGAGTACTACAGTCCCTCCTGTATCAGATTCTGTTACTTCTTGTGAGGTTACAGTTATAGAGCTACCATAACACTATTGAGTACTACAGTCAGTATGGTATGCATGGTATGCAGGTGGGGTTTGCAGGTGGGACCTGACTGAGCTTCCCCTTAGCAAGCCAAAGCTCATTTCTTCTGAAAGAATGAAATAGTCAGGACTGTCCCAAAGTGCTGTCCCAAAGTGCTGCTCCAAAACAAATTGGATTTGCTGAATAATTCTGACTGTCCCAAAACAGACTGATCAGTAAATTGATCAGTAAATTCCTTCAGTATGAATGCAGCGTAATATCAGTAAATTGCTTCAGTATGAATGCAGCGTAATAACACTTCAATTTGCTAAACCAAAAAAAGAGTATGTATTATTTTCTTATATGTTCTAAATAATTCTTTATTTATTTCAGGTCCTGAACATGAGTGAAAATGAGATCAATGACTCTCGTCTAGTGCAAAATACGAGAGGTGTTACAACTGGGAAGAACTTAAAGGAAGAAAAAGAAAAAAATCCAGCAAAGTTGCAGATTGATTTTAATGAGTTTGGCCAGCCTACGGGAGAGTGCCACTCAAAATTTGTCACTGACATGGGACAACTAATTCGAAATATCAAGATCACATATAATGATTGGAGGAAGCTACCAACGGGCGAAAAAGAAACCATTTGGAAAGAAGTAAAGGTATGAAGAACGAATCAGATAACATGGATGTTTATTTATTCTTTTACTGAGTTTTTGTATGGAATAAATTATCATTTGTATATTGTTTTTATTTTTCATATGCAGTTGACGTGGAATATTAGAGATGATAGGAATAAAAAGGATGTTCTAAAGATTTTGTCAAAAGCATTTAGGGAATTCAGGTGTACATTAACACTCACTTACATTACCAAGACTATGAAACTTCCGGATGGAAAAGTAGCCGGCGATACTCCTGTTGGTAAATATGATCAAATCAAGGCAGATGATTGGGAAGAATTTAAAAGGCAACGCATGGATAAGAGTTTCTTGGTGAGTATGCTTCCTTATTATTGGTTATTCAGTTTGAGTATTAGTCTGACTATTTTGTGGTTATGGCATTTTACGGTTTATGCCAATCTAGTCTGATCTGCTCAGTTGGTCAGGTATCTGAATTGCGGCTATGTGTCATTGTTTTGATCTGATTCTTGTGGCCTCTGGCTAACATGGCTATTCAGTATAGACTTTTAATTTGTTTAGATATTATGTCGAGTAAAGGGTAAGACAAGGACTCTAGCCATGTTTATTTCCTACTTCTTTCTGTCTCTGATTAGCACTCTAGCCGTCAATCGTCACCTCTTGTGATCATAAGACAAACCATAGCCAATTTAGCCATCAATATTTCATCGCTCCATTAAAAAAACTTAAACTTTACCCGTTAAAACCCAAGAAAAAATAAATCCCACATACACAGCCTCAATGATATACTTACATACTGCTATGTAGAAAAAATAAAGACCAATCCTAGAAAACTAAGGATAAGATCACACTTTATGCTGATAATGTTTCTGAAGGGAAAAAAATTTACATGTCGAGGTTAAGATGGTTGAATGCTTTAAAGTTGCTGGTTAGCATTTTTTTCGTACTGGTTAGCATTTCTGAACAGATGTCGAGGATAAGATGGATCCTTAAGGTTGAATGCTGAACATTTCTGAAACAGATGTGTCGCCACTCAAACCCGAGTATCTGGAGTTTTAGGCAACACTGGTTAGCATTTTTTTCGTACTCCATGATTCTAAAAAGACCAGCAGCAAGCAATTAAGGAGTTAAAGGGTTAAAAATTTATTTCAGGTCCCCTGACCATCTCCATCCCAACCACTACATGTGAAATTTGTTTCACTAAATACCATGAATTACATTGTGGTTAATCTTTCAATATAACGTCAGCAACATTGTGGTTAATCTGTCAATATTTGGTGACCAAAATGTAGGAAAAAAGTGCAAAGGCTCGAGCCTCCCAGAGAAATAACAAGCATCCACATTATTTGGGTAGAGCCGGATATGCTGCTAAGAGAGAAAAATGGTATAAAGAAGAACTCTCGCAGGAACTTGCGCAAAAGAAATTGGACAAAGATGATGCAGACCCTAATCTTGTCAAACAAGCCAATTAGTTCAGTAACTGAACGCATCAATGATCGGGGCTATTTATGGATTAAAGCCCATACCCCATCATCTAATGCTCCTCTACCTAGAACAGAGAACGTGATTGAAGAATACGTAAGTAAACTTTTTTTTTATAAGGCACCACGTCATATAATGCTACTTTTAATTTTGTGTTTCATAGTCCCAATTAACTTTACAACTATATTATTTATTCTTAGAAACACTGGAAGGAAAAGGAGAAAACAGGCGAGTTTGTTCCTACAAGACTTGAGGATGCATTGGTCAAAGCATTAAGAAATCCGGAACACAATGGCAGAACAAGAGGAGTTGGCGGTTTTGTTGGTCTCCAGAAATATTTTGGCAGGCCACCACGAAGGACTACTAGAAAGACATATTCTGAAGACGAAGTTTTACTGCTTATTGAGAAGGCGCAGTCGGAAGCAAAAGATGATTTCAAAAGACAAACCATGGAGGAGGTAAATATGATGATGGAGAAGAAATGGACGGAAATGACGGCGAAAATGTCTAGTCTAGATGTTCATATTGGAGGTTCATTTAAGGATTCATCGCCGCATCAAAGAGATCTAAGTAGTTGTCATTCTACTCATCAAATTGACCCTTTTCTTGAATTAAAGGTAATATCAACACCATACAATCATATTTACTTACCAATTTTTTTTTCCTGTCATTATTATACCCTTCAAAAATGACCCTTGGATCATATGCTATACTTAAGTTGTATTATGTTGTTGGGTTATGTTGGATTATGCTGTAATTTTGGACTTGTGGGAGGACATTTCCCACTGACAGCCACTACTCATTTTTCATATTGCTTCTCCAATTTAGGTGTTTCGTAGAGCTGACAAACGGGTTATTGTTGTAATTATGTTGGCAAACCATTTTCTTTTTAATTTGACACTAGTTCGAATTAATCCGAGTTCGGATAGAGTTCGTTATCATATTGCTGTAATTATGCTGTAATTATGTTGTGGATCATGTTAATGCGTGTAGGAATCTGTTCGTTGTCGGCTAGCTCTACACGTGAACGAGGAATTGACCATTGTTGCTCATGGAATGGTTTTTCCACGGGTACAAGGTAAAATGGTACACAACAAACAATTAACCATGGAGAATGCCCATGTTTGCATCGACAATGTCATATGCGGTGATGTACCACTTCCATTGCCGTGGACCGGATTCACAATGGTCGGTGATGCAGCGGGTAGCTTTGCCCAATGGCCCAAATCCTTGATTTTATTAGAAGAAAACGAGGTAATTACACAAAAATCTTTAGAATTAGTGTAAATGTTTGCGCTTTCTGTTGACCATTATTTAGGTAGTATTACACCATTTTTGTTCCGTTGTGGTTGCGTAGTAATGGAGGCATCAGGCTATAAACTATAACTATAAACTGGTGATTATGCCTCTCATTTGTTTCCTTTTTTTTTTTTTTTTTTTTTTTTTTAAGGTCAATTCTAAGACTCGAAATCTCAAGAGAAAAGACAAATTCAAAAACACGGAGGAGTCCGCTAATAATGTTCGAAAGCAAGTAAGTATCATCATTTCGAATATTAATACTAATTAATCACTATATTGTGGATGAGCTCAATTTAACTTGTTTTTATTATGAATGCTAAGTCTCTTGAAAAGGCATCGGTAGAAGGTAATAATAAGGCGTCATGTGATGAAGAACAAGACGACGTTAGACCTCTAAGTGTGGAAGAGGTTGGGAAATTAGGTTTTTTGGTCGTTCTTTAGAAGAGAAGTTGTGTTCCTTGTCAAAAAATGCTACAATCGAGATGGTGATAGATGAGTCGGTTTATAATTACAAAGAAGTTAGCGCAAGGAGCTTTTTAACTATTGTCGAGATTAGGCAAATGTTAAGAAATCAAAGGCTAAATGTTGTGATGCTTCAAATTTGGGGAAGGTACATATTATTAGTAAAACATTGTATTATTTAGTCTGAGACTTTTTCTACTTATTCGTTTTATATTGTTCTTCGTTCATTCATTCTTCGTTTACTAATATAATCGTTGTATGTAGTTTTCTGTATCAATGTGCTACTCAAAGCGAAGCAACGAAAGTAGTCGGATACATGTGCCCGGTGAAACTTTCTGAATATATGCAAAACGGGCGACAATGTGAAGATTATATTGCACATGTCTGGAAGATTCAAGAGGAAAAGAATTATATCTTGGGCGCATTTTATGAGAGGTAATAATTTTATTTGTTTTAATTTATTTTTATATTTTATAGTAATATATGATTTATTAATAGTAACTCTAACTATGAACTTATATCTCTAGCAACCATTGGATGTTGATCGTTACTTGTTTGGGGCTAAATACTATTTATATTTTGGATTCGGACAAAAAAACAACAAAGAAATTGGACATAAAAGGAAGACTAAAAAACGCTTGGTTTTTACATTGCGCTCAAGGCGGAAGGCGTAATTTCGCTAGAAAGAATAATAAGCTCATCATTAAAGATGACATCGTGGTAAGTAAAATATAAACTCCTTTTATATTGTAACGACTAACTTTAAATTATATTACATTTTACATGCTATATAATTAATATGATTTTTTTTTCTTTAAATTTTAGTGTCCCCAACAGCCAAATAATTACGAGTGTGGTTATTATGCCATGAAGTGGATGTACAACATAACTTTTTTATTTACAAGGAGCAATGAAGAACAATTTGAGAAGTTATATATTATTTAAATTCTTGGTATGGTTTATTTATGTAGTTATAGCTTTATATTCTTACTAATTGACCTATTTGTCAACTATAGCTTATGGCGAATTCAACTATGTCAGATGCCGACATTTATGAGATCAAATAAGAGTGGGCTACCAATTGTTTACCGAATTTGTAGATTAGTTATTAACTAAGGCTTGTGTTATTCATACGGTTGAATGTATTTTTTGGTGATAGTTAGTGATGATGTTATTTTGTTGGATGTAATGGCACATGGATGTTATTAGTTTGTTGGACTTGTGGTGTTTGGAATATTACAAATGTGGTTAAATTTCTATTCACAGGTCTTCTTTGGTTCATATAGTATTTGGAATCATAATATTTATGGTGAGGCTCTGTCGAAATTTCCGTAGATTTTTTTTTTAAAAAAACATATAAATATAGTTATTACGACGGTTTCTTTAAAACCGACGCTAAAAGGTTATCAAACAAAAAAAATCAAAAAAAAATTCGCCTTTAATGGCGGTTCGTCAACAATCAACCGACGTTATAAATACCTATAATGGTGGTTTCTTAAGTACAACCGACGTTATACTAACCTATCGCGACGGTTCTGTAACTACAACCAACGTTATAGATAACATGTAGTGTCGGGTTTGAGGGTAAATTTATTTTGAAATACCTATGGCGGCGGTTTTGATGAATTACAATGGCGGTTCTTCTATAAAAACCGTCGTATTAGATAAGTTTATAATGGCGGTTTTGTATAACAGCCGCCACTATAAGATAGCTATAGTGGCGGTTTAACAACAGCCTACAACCGCCGTAAAGTTTATATGACGCCGCGATAAACGACGCACCCTCAATCTCTAAAAACCGCCGTAAAAGGTCATTTATAACTGCCACCGTAGGGGGTTTTTCTACTAGTGATGGATGGCTAAGATCAAAACAAAAAAAAAGGATTAATAGGCTAAATTAAACCCCCTCTCTCTACTCATCCTAATTAATCTCAACATCCTAATTAATCACTCATCTTAACATATATACTTTTCCACCCAACAACTTCTCTCTCATCTCACACAATTTCAATCTTTCTCTCCCTCTCTAAAACCCAAGTCTCTCAAAAACCCAAAAATCCCAAAAACTAAAACCCAAAACAATCAAAACTCAAAGACCCCTCTCTTCCTCACCGGCCACCACCACCGCCCACAATTTCGCACTGCCTGTCTACACGTTTTTTTTTCCCTTCCCAGATCTGGGTGTGTTCCTGTACGTTTTTTTTTTGTTTTTGGTGTTTGTGTGTTTTTTTCCTCCTTCATATCTCTCCTTTTTATTTTAGTCTAGATCTATTTTTTTCAGATTTTCTTTTTATTTGTTGATTTTTATAGTAAAGTTACACTTTGAAAATTAAACCTAGATCTATAGTAAAGTTACACTTATATTCATCTTTATTAAAGTTACACTTTTATCCATTAAAATTACACTTTTTTTTTTATTAAAGTTACACTTTTTTCTATTAAAGTTACATTTTTTCTGTTAAAGTTACATTTTTCTCTATTATTAAAATTACACTTTTATCTATTAAAATTACACTTTTTATTATTAAAGTTACACTTTTTCTGTTAAAGTTACATTTTTCTATATTATTAAAGTTACACTTTTCTCCATTAAAATTACACTTCTAGCTATTAAAATTACACTTATCTACATTAAAGTTACACTTATCTCTATTAAGGTTACCCTCTCAATGACTAAAGTTATACTCTCAATGGACTAAATTACACTCTCAAAGGACTAAAGTTACACTCTCAATGCATTAAAGTTGCACTTTTAATATGGACTAGAGATACACTCTCAATGGACTAAAATTACAATTTAATGGACTAAAATTACACTTTAATGAACTAAAGTTACACTTCTGGACTAAAATTACACTTTAATGGACTAAAATTACACTTAAATGGACTAAAGTTACACTTCTAAAAGACTAAAGTTACACTTATAAATCACTCAGTTTACAATTAGTTGTGTTAAAATTTGAAAATTTTAAAATAATATTTCTCAAAATTTGTCGTAAAATTTGAAAAATCCATCAAAACCGCTTTCTTTTTGTTAAAGTTACACTTTTTTTTGTTAAAATTACACTTTTAAAACAGTAAAAGTGTTCTCTCTCGAAAAAAAATTGTATAAACTTACAAATTTCAAAATAATATACGTCAAAACCGCTTCGTGGTTTAAAATTACACTTTTTTCTGTTAAAGTTACACTCTAAAAATACTTAAATGTCGTAAACTCGTTTCAAAATTACAAAAAAAAAAAATTACGTCAAAACCGCTTTTTTTTGTTAAAGTTACACTTTTTCCTGTTAAAATTACACTCGTAAAATTTGTATAACGTTTGAAACATAAGAAGACTTTTTTTTGTTAAGTGTATGATAATGAATTAGTGAATGTATAATTAAAGCTAGAGAGAGAAAGTGGGATTCATTAGTGTATAGGAAACTCATTAGTGTTAAGTATGCTTTTTTGTTTTCAATCTCAACTAGGGATGTCATTGGGGCGGGGCGGTGGTGGATATAGGCTCCCCCGTACCCGTACCCACCAAGAAAAATTCATACCCGTCCCCGCCCCACCACCCGTGGCGGGTACAAGTTTCCAAAACCATCTCCGCCCCAACGGTTGGAAATATAAAACCGTACCGCCCCGCTTATCCAATAACCCGCTAAACCATAATTTTATTCTATACATTTTGTCACAAATGTTGATTTAATCATTATTCATTTCCATTTTTTTGAATTTATCTTTATAAGTTTAGTTTTTCACCAAAGAAGTTAGTAAAAAACTTTATAAAACAACTATTATTTACATTATACGTTAATTTTACTAAATAAGATTTAAAAAATTGTCATAATCGCACTAATTTTTTTAGCAATTGACGGGTAGGCGGGTTTGAGGCCGGTAAGATGCAAAATCCATCCCCGCTCCATTACCCATGGCGGGTACAATTTTCATACCCGCACCCGCCCCACCACCCGCCAAAGCTTTACCCATCCCCGCCCCAACTGGGGCGGGTGCGGGGCGGTACCCACTTGTACCCACCCCGCTGACATCCCTAATCTCAACCATCCTTAGTGGGATATCTAAGGGATGTAGTGAGGACTTAGGGACTCAAATATATAGGTGGACTTATAAGAACTTGACTATATATATATATATATATATATATATATATATATATATATATATATATATATATATATATATATTATAAAAGTATTTTATTTTAATTGATTTTTGAAGTTTATTAATGTATTTTGGAAATATTTATATTTATCGCTTTCATTCTCTATTTTATTATTTATCGTTTTAATCTATTTTTGATTGGGTTAAAATGTCCGTGCACGATTTTACTATTTTAATTTAATTATTACTTTTCTTATATGAGTTCTCCAAGCGTTTTAATAATATCCAATCTGATTTGTGATCAGATAATTCATTGTGTGAGCTAATGGACCCAAAGCTCATTAGTTAATTCTCTTGTAAATAGAATTTAACCAAGCAAGCAACTAGGTCATTTTCTTGGTTTGTGCGTGACATTGTGCCGCACGCCTGTCTCCTCTCTTACTCTCTTTTGTTCTCTTTTCTCCCTTTGACTCCATTGTTTTACATCTTTTCTTCTTCCAAACTCATACACAAATTATATTTTTACAATCCTTGCTCTTATATCTACAACATATTATTCTCTAAATATTTTTATGGAGATTATTTGTATGGACCTTTAGACATATGTTTTGGGTCTCTCATTTTTATGGGTAAAGAATAATATCTTTTCATGGTATTTTCAAGGGTTCGTTTTGTGTCATTCCTTTGATGTTTTAAAAGAGGATCCGCATGCACGACTTCTTGCACATGGGTTCGTGCGTCCTTAAATGCAGTTTTGGGTAGTTGACATATGCGTTGGAGACAAGGATTTGATGGTCATGTCATTCATGGAGTTTTCATTTTTATTTCGCATCATTAATTGCTAAAAAGGTAACTAGGTGTTTTTCTTTAATTATGTTTATGCCAATTGATGTAATTTACATGATTAAATGATTGACTTGTGTAACTAGGACGTGTTTGATTGTTTATTATCATGTTTAATTGTGTTTGTGTGTTTCCGTATGCGTTTTATTGTTTAATTTGCATAACGTATCTTGCATATGCTCCGTTTGGGTGGTTGGGCGTGCGGCTAAGGTTCCCAATGGAAACCCTGGTGGCGGTTTGGTGGTGGTATGTGAGAAGACCTAATGTTATGGCTGAACTAGTATAACCTTGAGATTATGGCTCAATGTTATAGCTGATTTGGTATAACTCTGGGGTCGTGATAAAGTTATAGATGAAGTTGTATAACTTTGAGGTTATGGTTCAATGTTATAGCCGAACTACTATAACTTAAGTCACGTGTCGATGTTATAGCTAATGCTAATGTAACATTGGACTAATGAAGTCAATGTTATAGCTGAGCTAATATAACGTTGAGTTACGAGGTAAGGGTATTGTTGAAGTTATAGCGGGAGTACTATAAGATTGAATGGTTTATACTTGTTTCACATGTTATGTGGTGTTCAGTTATATTGTATGACAATATGTGTGCATATGTTGTCGTTTACTCTTGTTCGTATGATAAGTAGGGCAGTCAGTTATACTGTTCTATGAGTTGTGTCATGACGTTGTTTATGCATTATCGGTACAGTCGGTTATACTGTGTATTTGTTGGTTGGCTGGTGTATAGATGACGATAGTATCGGTTATATACTATCAAAATGAACTAAGGCTAGCCTTCAGGGATTTGTTATGGTCTATGGTCGGGGGGTAGCAGAGGCAATTCGTTAATCGCTCCATTAGTTAGAGGCAGTTCGTTAATCGCTCTAACGGCGTTCATTCTATACATTGTGCTTGGTGGTCTTGATTGGTCACATGTATTGTGGTTATGTTGGTTCTATGGTTCACACGTGGTCATAATATGGTTTACGTTGTCACGTGTCGTCATATGTTTCCTTTGAAGTTGTTATCATATCATAAGATTGTCTTAGTATGTTATCGTTTAATGACAAGTTATTGTCGGGTTTCCATGAGTATAGATGGTCTCTCATGTTTACTGGTTTTGTATTTCAATTATTATTGATTGTTAGTTATATTAAATTGTTGTAAACATGACTGGGAGAGTATCTAGTTACTCCCGACTGATTGTCGACCCCCTTCTCAGGTTGTTCAGGTTGAACGCTTGCTGTTGTTTGGATGATGTTGTTTGGGATGCATCGAGGGGCGAGATGAATGATAAGTTAGGATATTGTTTTAAGTTTTAAGAACCCTTTGAATAATGTATTAGTTTGGTTTTGGTTTAGTAGCGAACCGGATTGGCCAGGTGTTTCCGCCACCTTGACCCTTTTATCATTGTTATACTCTGATAATTCATTTAATATAAGTTTTTCCTTTGTTTCATAATCCGGGTTGTTCAGTTGGTATCAGAGCGAACACGCTCCCAACTCCCGGTTAGATGATGACTAAAATAAATGACCTAGTAAATGAGTGAGAGTATATGGGGTAGAAAGAATTAAGGACTTGTTTGTTTATGTCTTAATGTTTCACATCGTTATTTTTGTATTACATGTATTATTTATGTACTTGTATGTTTATGCTCAATATTTCATATCACTATTAATTGTATTACATGTGTTGGTCTTGAACTTGTTTTTTTATGCCTTAATGTTTTATATCTTTATTAATTGTATTACATGTGTTGTTGATGTACTTACTTTTTATGCCATAATGTTTCTCATCGTTATTAATCGTAATCCATGTTTTGTTCATGTATTTGTTTGTTAATGTCTTGATGTTTATCGTTATTAATTGTGTAAAATGTATAGTTTATGTATTGTGTTGTTTATGACTTGATGTTTTGTTTTGTCATTAATTATATAAAGTGTCTTGTTCATGTATGACTTTTCGAGCATGCTTTGTTGATTTTAAAGACGATCAATTTTGAAAAAAAAATGTCCTTTGCATGTTACGTGTCATGCATTTTGGTTATATGTCGGTCAAAACTTTTAATCCTTGGTAACCCGAGCTTTACTCTTATCGTACTTTCATCCTTTTGGATCTCTTGGCGGTGTCGTCCTTATTTGAGGTGATTTCGAGGTTGATTCCTTTGTGGTTTCTTGAGGCATCAAGTTAAGATTAATTGGTAGATTGGGATGTTCAGGTATGAAAGAAAATAGCGTTTGTTATTATGAGTTTGGTAGCGAGGGAGTTTACTTTGGGATTAATGGTTGTTGAGATGAAGTTTACTTTGGGAATAGAGGCTGTTATGACGATGTTTCTTTTTAGATTATAGGGGTTATGTTCTTTTATGTGCTTGATGAAATCCTTATTGACGATAGTGGGGGTGATATTGAAGGAAAAGTAGATCTATATACTTGACATATTCATATATGTTCCATTTTAATTTGTCATAAAATTAATAAATGATCTTATGCATGCAAACTAATAAACAACATAAAGAAGAAATGTTCATCTTACATTGGAAATTCGGTTTAAATGGGCACAAGAGAGATCACCTTTCTCTCTTGTTCTTGAGCTTTCCTTTTGGATGAACAAAGACCCAAGTGTAGGATCTCTCCCAAGGATTTATACCCAAAGCTCACTCTTAATTAAAATTAATATTATAAATACTAGTACAATATTAATTTTGTAAAGAAAAATGACCCAAAATAATTTTGGTTTTGTCTCTCTAAAACCGGTTAGGAGAGGAGAAGAGGAAGAATTATTTTATCTCTCTAAAAATATTTTTGATGAGATTAATGAATGAATGAACAACCACAAAAACATTTTGTGTATATGGTAAAAATAAGAGGAAAAACCAAGTGGTTTTTGCCTCTCCAAAACCGGGTGGAAGAAGGGGCAAAAGGGAGCCAATGCATGCTCTAGTTGCTCTTCACAATGAGTAATAGGTATGCATGGCTAGTTTAGTAGGTAATCATGGTGCTTACCACTAACTAAATCAACTTAATATTTGCCTAATCCTTCTTCATATTTTCGGCACATTGGGATAATATGGACTCCATATTATCTTTGTCAAAATGTCAATTTTGTCTTATGTCTTATGTCATATGTTCCATAAATTTGTTGTGCATTTTTAACATATTAAAAATCAACGTATTATTAAAAATACGTCACATGCAAAAACCGACTTAGTAATTCATAATTACTTGTACCAAAATATTTTACCAATTATAAATCACAACAATTTGTATTTATAATAATTCATTCAAATTTAATTGTTTCCTTAAACAATAATTTCATCTGAGTAATGATACAATTCGATTACTCAGACCGTATCTCATTTAATCAAATTCCAATGCGATATGTAAATTTTACTTCCAAAATCGTCCGTCAATTTTCAAGTAATTTAATTAACTCGTAACGTTATACGATTAATTAAATGATCAATTAAGAGTGTTGCCCTATAGGTATGACCTAGGGGATCAACTGATCACCACCGTCGCACGACAGTAATGTCAAACTCTAGTCAGCCAATCATTACCGATATGTGTGGACCAGTTGATAGTAAAGAAATTACTTCCCAATTGTATTCTTTATAATGAGACTTAAACATGTGATCATCATGATCAACAGTCGTGATCGCATTATTGTCGGAGGACACATATTCCAACAATCTCCCACTTGTCCTCGACAAGTGTGCGTCACCAATTCTCTTGTCCTATTACTATCTCCCACTCAATGCAAGGTGTCTTTCAGGTCGTACTTGCAAGTGATCATATCGAGAGTGGTTTCCTCGATCTGGAGAATAACTGATTGACCGGATTTATCCACCATGGATACATTCCGAGCGTGGCCACGCATTTCCAGTTCATTACTCCTCGAGTGGCCCTGAGATATTGTTATAACCCTGACTAGGGGTGAACAATTCCTATCGCACTCATTCCCTTCAACTAGCCACAGCCATCATAACCCAAAATATGCCCATTTGACCCCATTTACGAAGGTCGTAGTAACACAAATCAAAGTTAATCGAAAACTGTGCCATCTTAGGTGAACAGTCTTTAGTCAAAAGAATCGACTCATTTGAATACTATAGCAGCTCTCGCCACGACCAGGCTATATAAATTTGCCAGAACTCTATAAGCGGTCATTAGGCCCGACAAAATGTTCCTAACAGTCTGCCTATGTGATCGACTAGTCATCTCACATGACTCTATGGCACTTGAACTTGCCATCAATCGCATCACACTCTAGTCACTTCGAGACGTCACCTCATACAAGTGACTATGGGCAAATACAATGTTAATCCATGTTCACTTTAACGGGGTTCAATTGTCACTACAACCCGTTTGGATGTAACAATGTATAAATTAAAGATAAAAGACAAATGTGAATATGAACATGAACAAAAACAACACTTTTATTTCATTTCAAAATCTAACATAGACTTGGTACACGCTTAAGTCCCATGGACGTCATATGTCCATCATGTTTAGCCTGCGATAAAGGCTTGGTGAGCGGATCAGCTATGTTGTCATTCGTCCCAACCTTACAAATCACAATTTCCTTTCTTTCAATGAAATCTCTTATTACATGATATTTTCTAAGTACATGTCTAGATCTATTACTAGACTTCGGCTCCTTAGCTTGGAAGATCGTCCCACTATTATCACAATAGAGAGTGATGGGATCATTGGCGGTAGGTACTACTTTTAGACCTTCCGTGAATTGCCTGATCCACACAGCTTCCTTAGCAGCTTCTCGATCTTTGTAATGTACTCACCTCCGTTGTAGAATCCATGATTCTGACTTCCTTGAAGCTTCTCCAGCTTACGGCACCACCATTGAGCATGAAAACAAAACCAGCTTGTGATTTCATGTCATCTCTATCTGTTTGAAAACTTGAGTCCGTGTATCCATTAACACGCAGCTAAGTGTCTCCTCCAAACACTAGGATAGAATCCTTAGTTCTTCTCAAGTACTTAAGGATGTCCTTGACGGCTATCCAGTGAGTCTCACCTGGATTTCCTTGATATCTACTCGTCATGCTCAAGGCATACGAGACATCAGGGCGTGTGCATATCATGGCGTACATGATTGATCCAACAGCAGAAGCATAAGGGATCATCTTCATGCGTTCAACATCATGGGGTTCGGAGAGAGATTGAGTCTTGCTCAATATCGTCCCGGTTACCATAGGTACCAATCCCCTTTTGGATTTGTCCATGCTGAACCGTCGAAGAATCTTATCAACATAAGACTCTTGACTTAGTGCCAATATCCTCTTGGATCTATCTCTATGGATCCGGATACCTAATATGCGTTGTGCTTCTCCTAAATCCTCCATTTGGAAGTGGTTACCTAACCACTTCTTAACAGAAGACAACATTAGAATATCATTTCCAATGAGTAGTATGTCATCGACATACAAGATTAGGAACACAACATTGCTCCCACTGAATTTCATGTATAAACATGGTTCCTCAACACTTCGAGTGAAACCATTCTCTTTTATCACATGATTAAATCGATGATTCCAACTTC
Source organism: Silene latifolia (assembly GCF_048544455.1). Taxonomy (NCBI): domain Eukaryota; kingdom Viridiplantae; phylum Streptophyta; class Magnoliopsida; order Caryophyllales; family Caryophyllaceae; genus Silene; species Silene latifolia. The sequence continues at coordinate 73,145,986 of NC_133536.1, forward strand.
TAGATGCTTGCTTAAGACCATAAATGGATCTCTTTAGCTTGCACACTTTGTTAGGATTTTTAGAATCAACAAAACCTTCGGGTTGTATCATGTACACCTCCTCTTCTAAATGCCCATTTAGAAAAGCGGTTTTGACATCCATTTGCCATATTTCATAATCATGAAATGCGGCAATCGCTAACAAAATCCGTATGGATCATAGCATGGCTACGGGGGCGAAGGTCTCATCATAATGGAGACCTTGGACTTGGGTAAATCCTTTTGCCACTAGCCTAGCTTTGTAGACATCGTCATGTCCTTCTATGCCATTCTTGACTTTGAATATCCATTTGCATTGAAGAGGTCTTGCCCCTTTAGGCAAATCTACCAAGTCCCAAACTTGGTTTTCATGCATAGAATCCATTTTGGACTTCATGGCTTCAAGCCATAAGGAGGAATTTGGACTAGAGATTGCGGTCTTGTAGGTAGCGGGCTGGTCACTTTCTATAAGCAACACATCAAGTGTTCCATCTTCTTCGATAAGTCCCACATATCGATCGGGATGACGAGAAACACGGCCCGTTCTTCTAAGAGGAGGAGGAATAACCGTATTAGACGACGAAGGAACTTCTTCTTGCATCTCTGGCTCGGTTTGTTGCTCTTGAACTTCATCAAGTTCAAAATTTCTCCCACTCTGTCTCTTAGAAATAAATTCTCTTTCTAAGAAGACAGCCTCGCAAGACACAAACACTTTGTTATCTTGAGGTTTGTAGAAGTAGTATCCTCGAGAAGTCGAGGGGTAACCTACAAAGATGCATTTTTCGGATCTTGGGGCAAGCTTGTTGTCGTTCTTAGTCTTGACGTAAGCATCACATCCCCAAATCTTCATATAGGATATATTGGGGATCCTTCCCGTCAACATCTCACATGGAGTCTTTTCGGTGGACTTTGTGGGACTATTGTTCAAAGATCGAATTGCGGTTTGAATCGCAAATCCCCAAAACAAGTTCGGTAACTCGGTTTGACTCATCATGGATCGAACCATATCAAGTAGGGTTCGATTCCTCCTTTCGGCAACACCATTGAGTTGTGGTGTTCCGGGTGGAGTAAGTTGTGATATGATACCACAACCTTTCAAGTGTGAATCAAATTCAAGGCTAAGATATTCTCCACCACGATCGGATCGTAGTGCCTTAATCCTTTTGTTCAATTGGTTCTCTACTTCGTTTTGAAATTCTTTGAATTTCTCAAACGCTTCACTTTTATGCTTCATTAAATAGACATACCCATGTCTACTCAAGTCGTCGGTGAAGGTTATAAAGTAGTCATAATTACCACGAGCGGTGATACTCATTGGTCCACATACATCGGTGTGTATGAGTCCCAATAGTTCACTAGCTCGTGTCCCTTTACCACTAAAAGGATTACCAGTCATTTCGCCAAGTAGGCAATATTCGCATGTACCATATGATTGATAATCAAATGGTGTAATCACATTAGTCGAAATTAATCTTTTGATGCGATTCTCGTTTATGTGACCTAATCGACAATGCCAAATGAACGCTTCACTTGGGTCACTTGATTTGAGTTTCTTTGATTGAATGTTATAGATATCATTAGTCGGATTTGAGGTCTCTAAAATGTAAATGCCATTGATAGAAGAAGCTTGGCCTATAACCAAATCATTCCTTGAAATAGTACAACGATTGTTCTTAATGACAAAACAAAAACCGTCCATGTCTAGCATGGCGATTGAAATAATGTTTTTAGAGAGCGTAGGCACATAAAAACAATTATGTAAATACAACTCAAATCCGTTAGGCAAAGCTAAAACATAAGTTCCTTTGGATTCCGCCGCTACCCGAGCTCCATTTCCAAGGCGTAGATCCACATCTCCCTTGCTAAGCCTCTTCACGTCTCTTAAACCCTGTAAATGATTACAAAGGTGAGAACCACAACCGGTATCTAGTACCCATGTCGTAGTGGAAGTATAACTTATATCAATAACATAAATTTCCTTAGGAATTTTACCTTTTGCAGTGATGATTCCTTCCCTTATATTTCGCAAATATACGGTACAATTCCTAAGCCAATGTCCCATACCATAGCAATAATGGCACTCATCATTAACTTGCTTGAAGTTTTTGATTTTCTTTTCCTTCTTCTTGAACTTTTTGCCCTTTGAAGCAAGAGCTTGATTGCTTGAGCTCCCACTAGCTTTGGCATCTTTATCTTCCAGAGACAAAGATCCTACAGATTGTATGAGGTAGTCTTCCTGAGACGGGCTCACACGAGATCTAGTAGTAGTAGGTGGTTTAGAAGAAGTGATGAAGTTAAGGTTTCCATCCGAACCTATCCCAAAATGAAGTTCTCTAGTAGTGTCGAAATCATTGTTGGAGCAAACGTCGTCAAAAACATTGTGGTAAGACTCAATAGTTATCGGTGCGGTAGCGTTTGATGGATTCATTGTAATGCACTACAAGTATGGAGGAAAGGAAATATTAACATTTGTCTTTTAAATCATACTTGTAAATAAATTAACAAGATATGAACATTTATATAGTGACCTCTACCCAACTATAATAAATGATTCCAAGACCCAAATTCATATCGACTTAGGCACGGTAGGGCCGATTCGTCCTTTATCAATATAACTCGGTGGATTAACGTTTAATCGATTCTACTTTTAGAACTCTTGGTCGATAAAATTACTCTAATGTTTATCTTTAGCCCGGAACACATGCGACTACGGTCACGAATACTTCCATTGAGCTCAATCCAAATTTCGAATAAATGTGTCCATGATCCAAATCCACATCAACTCGGGCACGGTAGGGCCGATTCATCCCTTATCAACATGAATTCGGTGGATAGACAATTATCACCCACTTCCCCTACGTAACAAGTTTTGTACCCCGGTAGGGCCGAGTGCACTCCCTCGCGAAATAGGTTTTCATGGTTTCTACTATTTGGTAAGGCTATGTCTCAATTGATTACTTTAGCGAGAGGTCATGTCAAATTATTATCAATCACGTTTTAAGTGAACTAAAGCGGTGAACTACGATAATTGTAATTGACACGGTCGATGTACTCGATTAGATGATGATGCATGTTTTAGTTATGGCGATTTAGCGATGCATGTGACATATAAATAAAATGCAAAACATAAAAAAATCCTAGTATGGCCTTCCTAAAATAGAAAAACTATTTAACTACTACATATTCGGAAACCAACTCCATTGGTCCCTTGAACTTCGGTTGTGGCACGCATCTCGAGGTAACACCGTCTTTATGTATCGCCATCTTGAAGAAATCCGTCTTTGGGAAATCCGAAATGAATAAAATTACATAATAAATTACATAATTTCCTATTATACATTTGTAACTAAAATAAAATAAATCTATTAAATTACAAAACGGTGATACGAGATCACAATAAAATTACAACCGAATCGATATTCCCATACATTTCGGGAAATACCAATTAAAAACTAAGACCATACTAAGTAAAAATTACATAAATTAAAATTATGACAATCATAAAGAAAGTGCAGCATTATAATATGTATGAACATGCCCAAATTTATGCTAAATCGCCTTTAATTAGCCAATATCGTATATTACTCGGTTTTTACGGATTTGCGTGATTTCAACATTTTATAATCACAAAAATTACATAAATTCATATTTATGCATAAGTTAATTACCCTAACCTCTTAGGACTCAAAATTTAGTCTTCACTAATTATTTGACCATAATTAACTCATATTACTAAAATTTGTTCAGAAATGGACTTAAAATTATAATAAAAAGCTATAAACTTCAAATATATCACAAAATTTCAAATAAATTCAAAATTTGAAATTTAAACTCATGAACATTCTGGAAAAATACCATGACACTCATAATGTTCAAAAACCTTGGGTTAAAAAATTTCGAAATTTATCCGGAAAAACAATGTTGCGGTTTATCGGTTTTAACTAAATAATCATAAAAACATGTGAAAAATTATATTCATCAACTTTTCAATTTTAGATCTGAAAAAGATAATAAAATGCAACATATAATGTTTTTCCTTAGTCATAGAGTATGTTTTACTAATATTTCACTAATAAAGTCACTATTCATGCTATTTTTCTTCAAAAATCCATAAATCATGCAAAAAGACTTCACTATAGCCTATTATTTTACACACATCTTGTAAAATTGCATGTGACAACATACTAAATTTCTATGACCAGATTCGAAATTTATCTCATATTAACCTTTTTTTCACCTAAATCCGAATTTAATAATGAAAAATCCCTTTTTCGAGCATAAGAAGTCCAAAAATTATGAAAATTTACAGGTTATCTCAAAATAATATATGTGACAACATATCCAAAAATCACTGGAAAATACGAAGTATAGCTAATTTTAGTCCGAAAATGACATTTTTACTCATAAAATCATATTTTAATGCCATTATTGTATAATATGAACAATAAAAATCCATAAATTAACCAAAATATCCTAAAAACATTTTAGGACCATAAACGTTAACATGCATGATTATTTTCGTGATATATCATAATAACACAAATTTTACAAGTTTTATATGTTATTCTTATAACTCGGAAAAACTTTTAACCGATTTGCATACAAACAACCATGGCTCTGATATCGATTGAAGGAAAAGTAGTTCTATATACTTGACATATTCATATATGTTCCATTTTAATTTGTCATAAAATTAATAAATGATCTTATGCATGCAAACTAATAAACAACATAAAGAAGAAATGTTCATCTTACATTGGAAATTCGGTTTCAATGGGCACAAGAGAGATCACCTTTCTCTCTTGTTCTTGAGCTTTCCTTTTGGATGAACAAAGACCCAAGTGTAGGATCTCTCCCAAGGATTTATACCCAAAGCTCACTCTTAATTAAAATTATTATAAATACTAATACAATATTAATTTTGTAAAGAAAAATGACCCAAAATAATTTTGGTTTTGTCTCTCTAAAACCGGTTAGGAGAGGAGAAGAGGAAGAATTATTTTATCTCTCTAAAAATATTTTTGATGAGATTAATGAATGAATGAACAACCACAAAAACATTTTGTGTATATGGTAAAAATAAGAGGAAAAACCAAGTGGTTTTTGCCTCTCCAAAACCGGGTGGAAGAAGGGGCAAAAGGGAGCCAATGCATGCTCTAGTTGCTCTTCACAATGAGTAATAGGTATGCATGGCTAGTTTAGTAGGTAATCATGGTGCTTACCACTAACTAAATCAACTTAATATTTGCCTAATCCTTCTTCATATTTTCGGCACATTGGGATAATATGGACTCCATATTATCTTTGTCAAAATGTCAATTTTGTCTTATGTCACATGTCATATGTTGCATAAATTTGTTGTGCATTTTTAACATATTAAAAATCAACGTATTATTAAAAATACGTCACATGCAAAAACCGACTTAGTAATTCATAATTACTTGTACCAAAATATTTTACCAATTATAAATCACAACAATTTGTATTTATAATAATTCATTCAAATTTAATTGTTTCCTTAAACAATAATTTCATCTGAGTAATGATACAATTCGATTACTCAGACCGTATCTCATTTAATCAAATTCCAATGCGATACGTAAATTTTACTTCCAAAATCGTCTGTCAATTTTCAAGTAATTTAATTAACTCGTAACGTTATACGATTAATTAAATGATCAAATAAGAGTGTTGCCCTATAGGTATGACCTAGGGGATCAACTGATCACCACCGTCGCACGCACGACAAGAATGTCAAACTCTAGTCAGCCAATCATTACCGATATGTGTGGACCAGTTGACAGTAAAGAAATTACTTCCCAATTGTATTCTTTATAATGAGACTTAAACATGTGATCGTCATGATCAACAGTCGTGATCGCATTATTGTCGGAGGACACATATTCCAACAGATATGTGGCATAAGACGTGTGATTATGGTTTCATTGTTTCACAAGAAGTGAGAGACATAATGAGTATATTTCTCGTATGGTATTATTTGGCAATATCGTGGCTTGTGTTGTTAATGGTTAGGATCGTTGGATTTTTGTTTTGTATTAAAGGAAAAGTTATGCGAGTATTTATGGATCGAGAGTGGAATCATGGAAATGAATTGAATGTTATCATGGAGTTTAGATTGAGCACGTTGAGAATTTTTGGAGACTATGCTTGTCTTTAATTAGAATACCTTATTTGAGGAGTAAGAATCGCTAATGTTTATCAATGAGTTATGAAAGATTTTATGATTTAGCCGTTGTGGAGTTATTTACTGATCATACGTTTTAAAGGATTGTTTGAGAGAGACAAACTGTAATTTATAGACTTGTGAGATGTTAATGTAAAAGTGTTCTAGCGTTGACTTAGTGAACGATCATGTTGAAGTTGGTTATAATGAATTGTTGTGTTGATATGGATTGATTCATTAACTGTGATTGGATGGAGTTCTTGATAGTGGAAGGACTTGAGAGTTGATGGTCATGAGAGTTTATGATTTTGAGAGTTGATAATCTGAGGAATACAGTGATTGTGAAGGGACAATTATATAGAGATTTGTTGGTTATGAGGTATTATGAAAATACGCTGAAAGGATGTTACGGGATGAAGTTACCTTAAATGATGACCGTACGATATTTGTAAGACCTTGGTTATCGTGCTTTATTTATCTCATGTTAAGATATCGTCTTCGGGAAATAAAATGTTTTTGAGTCGTCTATTCTTGTCATCCTTGCACGTGTTAACCATACCTCTTCTATTTGAGCCTTCAGACCAAAATTTCTATTTATCTTTGTCCTGTGTTTGTTTTATCTATCGTTACTCTCTATTTGTTCTTTATTTCAACTCCAGTTCCTTCTTATTTGAACTTTTGTAATTACCCTTTTCACTTTGATTTCTCTCTAAGCTTTTACTTCCCAAAAGAATGTGTTCTTTTACCTTTTTTTTTATTACACGAAAAGGTTTCGTTTCGTTTTGCAAGTTATTTATTCTTTCATGGTAACTTGAAAATGTTTGAAATCTCTTTAGAGCTACTTGTGATCATCTCGTAGTGGAAGCTTGGATCCTTTGGCGAGCGATGTTAGATGCTTTGAGTTTAATGTTTGGTTATTTGAGGTTGAGAACATAGTGACATAGTTGTATGTGAGTATGAATTGGGATAACATATATATTTTTGGCGAAGGAGTATTTAAGGTCTTATATGAGCTTTGAAAGTTTGAGGGTGTTTTTAGATTGAGGATACATAGATGTTTGTTTGTTCTATATGAGATAAAGCATTTCATTTAAAAGTATGAGTGATTATTTGAAAGACATAGATTCATACAGTCTTGTGGTGGATTTGTGATGTCTAGATAATATTCATGGATAATAAACTATAACTACAATTGAGGTTATAAGTTTTGTGATTATATGAGCTCAGGTGATGAGAGTTGTATGGTGTTGTTATTTTTAAGAGCGATGATGGAATTTCGTTATCGATGGATAAGTGTGTTGTGGTACAATAGGTACTAGCTTAACCTATGGTGTATGATTCGTTGGGTGCATATGAATGTCGTTATCATGAGTAGTCAAAGGAAATGATAGAGTCTTGCGGGTGCGACTGATGATTCTGTCATGAGATCGAGGTTTTATAGGATTTTGACAATTTAGTCAGAGTTTGAGGATTGAGACTGATGACATTGGAAACTAGATATATATCAAGAATCATCATGATTTGTTGAAGCCTTTTGAGCCTAAGAGTTTTGGATGATAGTAAGCGCTACTCGGTTTGAGGATATTATAGTAGGAGTGATTATAATGACACTCGTGAGTGAAAGAGTTTTCTCATTCGAAAGATGTTCTTTGTTTAGAGTTTATCTGTTTGGGGTTTTGGTCAATGCCAGATCTCGTGGTGAATGATGAGCTAGAATTGGTGTATTTGTTAAAACTTATGTGGATTTTGAGAGGGCATATATTTTGTTTAATGATGATTAATGGTAGTTGGATGAGTGTTTGAAATATGAGGACTAGATGTTTGCTTAATGACCTTTATGGACTTTGATGGTATGAGTTTGATGTAACTTTTGGGATTGTAGAGAGTATGAAGATGATAATAACATTGATGATTTAGGATCTTTTCTTTGGTTTGAGTTTGGATATGGATCAGAGTGCGCAATGGTTAGGATTCCGAGATGACCTTTATTGATGATCACTTGTAATTCTTACCTTCTTTTGATCTTATCTTTGAAATTCAAGTTTCGAGAACGAAACTTCTTTTTAGGGGGTTGGATTGTAACACCATGTATTTTATAATAATATTTTATTATAAAAGTATTTTATTTAAATTGATTTTTTGAAGTTTATTAATGTATTTTGGAAATATTTATATTTAACGCTTTCGTTCTCTATTTTATAATCTATCGTTTTAATCTACTTTTGATTGGGTTAAAATGTCCGTGCATGATTTTACTATTTTAATTTAATTATTACTTTTCTTATATGAGTTCTCCAAGCGTTGCAATAATATCCAATCTGATTTGTAATCAGATAATCCATTGTGTGAGATAATGGACCCAAAGCCCATTAGTTAATTTTCTTATAAATAGAATTTAACCTAGTAAGCAACTAGGTCATTTTCTTGGTTTGTGCGTGAGATTGTGCCACACGCCTCTCTCTCCTCTTTTTCTCTCTTTTGTTCTCTTTTCTACCTTTGACTCCATTGTTTTACATCTTTTCTTCTTCTAAACTCATACATAAATTATATTTTCACAATCCTTGATCTTATCTCTACAACATATTATTCTGCAAATATTTTTATGGAGATTATTTGTATTGACCTTTAGACATACGTTTTGGGTCTCTTATTTTTATGGGTAAAGAAGAATATCTTTTCATGGTGTTTTCTAGGATTCATTTTGTGTCATTTCTTTGACGTTTTAAAAGAGGATCCGCATGCACGACTTCTTGCACATGGGTTCGTGCATCCTTAAAGGCGGTTTTAGGTAGTTGACATGTGCGTTGGAGACAAGGATTTGATGGTCATGTCATTCATGGAGTTTTCATTCTTATTTCGCATCATTAATTGCTAAAAAGGTAACTAGGTGTTTTCCTTTAATTATGTTTATGCCAATTAATGTAATTTATATTATTAAATGATTGGCTTGTGTAACTAGGACGTGTTTGATTGTTTATTATCATGTTTAAATGTGTTTGTGTGTTTACGTATGCGTTTTATTGTTTAATTTGCATAATGTATCTTGCCTATGCTCCGTTTGGGTGGTTAGGCGCGCGGCTAAGGTTCCCAATGGAAACTCTAGTGGCGGCTTGGTGGTGGTATGTGAGAAGACCTAAAGTTATGGCTGAACTGGTATAACCTTGAGATTATGGCTCAATGTTATAGCTGATTTGGTACAACTCTGGTGTCGTGATAAAGTTATAGATGAAGCTGTAGAACTTTGAGGTTATTATTCAATGTTATAGCCGAACTACTATAACTTAAGTCACATGTCGATGTTATAGCTAATGCTAATGTAACATTGGACTAATGAATTCAATGTTATAGCTGAGCTAATATAACGTTGAGTTACGAGGTAAGGGTATTGTTAAAGTTATAGCTGGAGTACTATAACATTGAATAGTTGATACTTGTTTCACATGTTATGTGGTGTTTAGTTATATTGTATGACAATATGTGTGCATATGTTGTCGTTTACTCTTGTTCGTATGATAAGTAGGGTAGTCAATTATACTGTTCTATGAGTTGTGTCATGATGTTGTTTATGCATTATCGGTACAGTCGGTTATACTGTGCATATGTTGGTTGGCTGGTGTATAGATGACGATAGTATCGGTTATATACTATCGGAATGAACAAAGGCTACCCTTCGGGGATTTGTTATGGTCTATGGTCGGGGGGGGGGGGGGGGGGAGGGTTAATAAATACCGACATTTACCAACTGGATTGGTGGGTCACCAAAGATGGCTGCCATAATTGACTATTTGTCATGTTTATTCTTATGAAGAGACATTCAACATTGCATCAAAGGTCAAGGTTAGTGAAAATTTCCCAATGCTATTTTCTTTGTTTGAAAATAGAACCCATGTGAATTTTGTGTAAATTCCTGATTTTGTTGGCAAATAAAAGAGTATGCTAATAAAAGAAGAGGGACTGTATGAAGAATCTCAGGCATATTGCTCTGAAAAACGCAAGATGTTCAGTAGTCCTCTTTTCCCGGTATAGTTTATGCAATCCGCATTTGGTTTGTTTAGCAAATAGTGTCTTGAGATGCTTATGCTCATGATTAATATCTGCGGTTCGTGAATTGATATCACTTAGTAGGTATTCTTTTACAAAATGTTGGTTTGATACATTCATACTTATACCCACAATGTGACTACTTCTCCGTTATATAGCACTTGTAACTGTTAAAGGTATTTTAAAGGCGCTTATTAGTGTGTTAGTGAGTATATTGTATTGCTAGTGTCATTGTTGACTTGTTCTTTTTTAAATAGTCATTGTATGCAGAAGGTTCGATATGAATGCAGTTTATTTTAATGTCACGTATATTGTGGTTATTTATTATGTTTTTGATGTACAGAGGACCTAATTGCGGAGAAGATGCTGAAAATCATGGACAACGGATTGAAATAAAACCACTACGATACAAGACCGTTGCAAATCATAATAATAGAGGTAGAGGAAGCAATTAGAATGACAACTAGATATGTTGTACAAAAAATTGTAATTGAAAGTACATGGATGTAATGATAGTAGAACTTATTTCATTCGTTACTTAATGCTCAATTATAATTCTTTGTAAAGTGTGATATTGTTTAAAATATCATATGATATTTTACTTTAATGGTAGTGATATTGTTTCTCATATAACAAATAAAAATCACTTTTACTTCAATATTATTTTGTATATAGTGTGGTATTGTTTTACATACAGTATGATATTGTTTCAAATATCATGTGATATTTTACTTTAATGGTCGTGATATTGTTTCTCATATAACAAATAAAAATCCTTTTTACTTAAATATTGTTTTACATACAGTGTGATATTGTTTCAAATATGATGTGATATTTTACTTTAATGGTCGTGATATTGTTTCTCATATAACAAATAAAAATCCTTTTTACTTCAATATTGTTTTGTATATAGTGTGATATTGTTTTACATACAGTGTGGTATTGTTTCAAATATCATGTGATATTTTATTTTAATGGTTGTGATATTGTTTCTCATATAACAAAAGTGGATATGGATTTAAAAATCCTTTTTTTACTTCAATATTGTTTTGTATATAGTGTGCAATTGTTTTACATATAGTGTGATATTCTTTCTAATGACTTGTGGTATTTTATTTACCTGGTTGTGATATTGTTTCACAGTAGCACAAAATTGGAGACTCCTTTTAAAATGCTTCTAACCGTGATATTGTTTGTATATAGAGTGATATTGTTTATAAGTACATGTGATATTGTATAACAATACACATAAAGGGTATTGTCTATAACTAAACGTGATGTGATGATATTGTTTCAGAAGAATGGTGATATTGTTTCAAATGAAGTGTGTTATTGTTTACAATGCCGTGTGATATTGTAAAATACAAAAGGCAAATCTTGGTAACACTATATTATTGAGTTCGAGGTTTTATGTTATTGTTAACCAAAAATGGAGAAAGAATACAAAATTGTTGTCATTTGGAATTACATCAAAACATAAAAGAATTTGTATATTTGAGTAAAATGAGTAAAAAAAGACGATTTTGCTAAGTTAATGATGTAATATAGACTTTTTCAGCATGCACATAAGCTCCTAATCAACATCCGCAAGTGAAGAAATCTGCCAAAAAAAAAAACAAAGAACAAAAACATAATGTCAGTAGTAAGTTTAACACATTAATAAAAAAAATGTGATATTGTTTCTAAGGACTTGTGGTATTTTATTTAAATGGTTCTGATATTGTTTCAGAGTATCACAAAATTAAAGAGATATTTAAAGCACTTGTGAAATAGTGACGATCTAATACTCAAGAATCTAGGATTGGTAATATGAAACAAAAACATTGAATGTCAGGAGACTCATTACCATATATAATGTCTCTACTGACTTTTAAACAACTAGAGTTCGAACTGACCCATACCTCTCTATATATGCTTTTGGTGCTTTTGATACTTGACCCTCCAGTAGTCTCGCTAGTACGACTTCGGTAGCTTCCAACACTACCAATGATAGGCATGTCATCCGGACTGCGACCAGACGACTTTATTGGTGTGGAAGAAGCCGATATCTGCCTGATTTCCTCCACAGTCAAAACTCCCAAAATAGGCCTATCCTCAAACTTGTTAGATGTAATTGGTTTCTTCCTGTCACACTGGGAATTCCCAACTGAAACTGAACTAACTCGACTATGGAATTCCGTAATTAATTCTCGTCAAATATCTCCTCAACACAACCCGACTAGAATGATTCATACTTGGAAATTAAATTGGCTTAATATGAAGTGACTAGAATGGCAGAGAACCCGAATTGACATCCAAAAATGCTCTATATGACTAACTCATTACAAACAAGTCAATCTAAACCCAGATTAAATTAGCAAAATTTTAGAGATTCAACTTACTTTTTCATTCATTTTTTGCTTCACCAACTCACCTTAACTTTACTACTGTAGTAAATTTGTATTTCAATTTGTTACTAGATTACCTGTAAACTTTACTTAATGGCCAAAACTAGATGTTCCATGTAAATATCTAAAACTCATGATGAACCTGAGAACAACCTTCAGTGTTTCCATCAACATTGTCATCATATTGCTCTTATTTGATGATATATACATAACAAATTCTTTTATGAAACCGTCAGTGAATACTAGTTTGGTTTTGCAATGACACAATCTTAATATAAGACTGGATATACACATTTACTAACCAAAGGACTTCCCTAATTAATTCTCCATATTTCATCAATCTCCACCAATCTTAAACCCTAATTTCCCAATAATATAGCTAAATTAAAAAAATCGGAAGGATTAGAGCAAAAATTGTACGAAATATTAGCAATAATACGAAATATATTGAACAGTTAATCTTTTTTATCAATTATTTCTCCAAAATAATGCTAAATTGAAGAAATCGGAAAGGAAGAGCAAAAATTGCACCTGAATTCAAAGAAAAACGCGATTATATCGAACAATGATTTTGATTGCTTCGTAATTTTGACTGATTCGCCAATTTAATTCGTTGTTTCCTTCGTTTTTTCTTCAATTCTAGAGAGAGAAAGTGGAGTACACATTGAAATGTTTCGACTGTTTTTTCTTCGTAATCTGATTGTTATGTAATTGTGTTTTGATTTTGCTCGTGTTATTTTATTGAGTAAAGTGTGTTATTTTATTCTTTACTCAATCCTCAAATATTTACAAGTTCTCACCGGATCCCGACTCTCTATCTATATATATATATATATATATATATATATATATATATATATATATATATATATATATATATATATATATATATAACTACCAAGATATCCACATAAAACCACGTTATCCACTAGAGACTAAGTTTGAGGCCTTTCATTACTCACGTTATCCACCAGAGACTAAGCCCGGGGCCTTCCAATACACACATTATTATGTAATCCTACTACTATTATTATTAGTATTAGTACTACACGAGTATACTATGCACGCGGCCCAAAGCAGTGGCCCAACATCCAATCCCAACTCATCCATTATTTTATTATATATATTTTGTCTCACGACATATTCATTAATTGTAAATATTATTTATAAAATATAAAATATAAAATGCCCAAATATTATTTATGAAACACATTTCCACCTTGACTAGCTACTAACCATGCCATTAAATTACCGGGTATTACACTATATTACGTCCTGTTTGATAATTACAAATGTAATTTATAATTCACATCTACATAAAAATGTAATTATAATTTTTTATAAATCTTGCTAATCTACAATATTAAATTACATACCCGTGCAATTTTGTACGGGTTAAAAACTAGTATATTAAAAGAGTCTAGGGATCGGGTTCACTAGGTCAGTTATCAGGGGTGTGATTTAACTAGTTAAAAGAGCAATTAAGTTGTTTAAGGTCATATGATCGGTCGACTCTATATGCCCTTTAGATCTAAACTTAACATGCGGTCGCTATAATTAAGTCAATCTAGTCAATCCTAATTTGCAAGACTAATTAACTAATCCTGGCTAGTAATTAATCAATTAGAATCAGGACAACAATTGAACAACAACTAAAAGTTGTTTAACAATTAACCCATTAATTAAACCCCATTATAACAGCCAAGATTCCCTTTCACCCTAGATTAATAATGTAGCTACTCATACTAATAAGAACTATAACAATAAGATAAAAGGCAAACATGATTAAAAGCATAAAAGATGAACAAGTAAGCAATTGTAAAACTAAAACTTGAATTAATAAATAACGAGAAAAGACTAACAAGTACCGTATTTAGAGTGCGTAGATATGAAAGCAATAAAGTAGCCAAACTAAACTAAACAAATCTAAGAGTTTTCTAGGAGTTTTAGAAGTAAATAAGGCCTAAATAAGCATAACCTAACAGTTGTATACGAACTTCCTATTTATAATACAAATAACTTGACTTAATGAAGTTTCGCGGAAATAGGAAACGACGGTACAGTCGATCGAGTGTCCTAGCTATCATTACTCGATCGAGTCCAGCACTTCTCGATCGAGTGACTTCAGTCTAGTAGCATCTTTCGCTCTTTTCTTTTCTTTTCCTTCCTGATTCTCATGTCATTCTTCTTGCACTCTGTCTTGCCGACTCCGCGGTGCTCCATATTTAATCATTTGCTCCACGAATGCATCCAATATGCATTAAAACACTAAAAGGCGGAAGTATCGACATTTCTAACATAAACGACATATAATAAACATGATATAGCACAAAACCGTCTCAAAACAACTAAAGGGGAGGCATATAAATGGATATAAATATGACTCATCAGACATTATACTCTACCAATACTCTATGTCCCATAATGCCCCAAAGGTGCATGGTGGTAAGTCAAGACAACACGAGACTAGTACAGGTATGACTAACCAAAAGTGTATAAGGTCAGGTGATGATGGCTTTAAGTAAAAGAAAGAAAGAAAACTTGTACTTGCGTAATACGCTTTACCCCTCTAGAAACAAGGTTACGACCTTGTAACCAAACTCATACCTGCTCGAAGAGGTGAGGATACCGCTCTCTCATGGTCTCCTCAGCCTCCCACGTAGCCTTATCTACTAGATGGTTAGACCACAATACTTTCACTAACACAGTCTCACCATGTCTTGTTTTCCTTATTTTCCGGTCTAAGCTCTCCTTGGGTGTTTCCACATAAGTTAAGGCATCATGTAACTCGATCGTTTCCACCTCAAGCACATGTCAAGGATAACTTATGTACTTCCGGAATTGAGACACGTGAAAGACATTGTGAACTCGCTTTAATGCCGGGGGGAGTTCTAAACGGTACGCCACTTCTCCGACTCTATCCAATATCTAATAAGGCCCTATGAACTTTAGGCTCAACTTACTTTAGGCTCAACTTTCCTCTCTTCCCGAATCTCATCACTCCTCTCATGGGAGAAACCTTAAGCAATACCTTATCTCCCACCGCAAATTCAATGTCACTTTTTCTCAAGTCGGTATAACTCTTTTGCCTATCTTGTGCCGCTCTCATCTTTTCTCGGATTATATGCACTTGCTCTATCATGCCTTGGCTCATTTCAGGTCCCAACAAGACGGCCTCGGTGCTATCATCCCAACATATTGTGCTTCAACACTTCCTACCATACAAGGCTTCAAATGGTGCCATGCCAATGCTAGCATGGTAGCTATTATTGTAACAGAACTCAATCAAATGCAATCTATCTTTCCAAGAGCCCCCAAATTCCAAAATGCATGCTCTCAACATGTCTGCCAAGGTTTGAATTGTCCTTTCGGTTTGTCCATCCATTGTCGGGTGGAAAGCCGTACTCATTTTCAATTGAGTACCCAAAGAACTTTGTAGTTCTTGCAAAAATCTTGAAATGAACCTTGAATCGCGGTCCGACACAATATCCATCAGAAAACTATGAAGCTTGACCACATAATTGCAATAGGCGCTTGCTAATTCTACCTTGCTCCAAGTGTCTTTCATTGCAATGAAATGAGTTAGTTTGGTTAACCGATCCAAAATAACCCAAATCATGTTGTTACCCTTTTGAGTTCTTGGTATCCCCACTATGAAGTCCATAGATATCGACTCCCACTGTAATACTACGGTTTTCTGGTCTTAGCTTACTCGGTCGAGTAGTCCCTAATTGGTCGAGTAATTAGTCGAGTGCTTTTAAACAAACTACTATTTTAGGCGCACTCGGCCGAGCTGTGAGATACTCGGCCGAGTACCCGGTCTGACGGGATTAATTTCCGTGGTTTGATTAAGGTGATTAGAGATTATATAATATGTATTACCAGTTACCAAATCATTTTACAAAAAACATAAACTACGTTTATCACTCCTCTAATCACCATAATCACTCCCAAGTCGAGTTTGATCGATCGTGAGTTTACATCTCGTTTTCTGTACCAGTTTTGTTGGTGAGTCTCTAGTGCTTTGTTAATCGGTTTTTAGTTTTCTTTTGGAGTTGCCCTAATTTGGGTAGGATGGGGGTAAATGTTGATTAGTTATGATTTGTGATATGGTATTGTTGATTATTCTTTGCTAGGTGACGAATTCGTAGAAGAGCAATTCTAGTCTCGTTGTGATTGTTGATTTACGGAACTTGCGAAAAAGGTAGGGTTTCCCTACTCAGTTGATTGCGTAATTAATTTGAGATTGATTGTGATTGAATGTATATCATGTATATTTTCATTGACATTCGTTGAGATTACATTGTTGATTGGTATTGTTGTTATGGGGCCATTTTTGGGAGATAGTTCCAACCCCATGTTCGCCTCTTGTGGCTCCCGTCACAACGAGGATGTGCACATTAATGATCTGGGTTCGCTCGTTGCGATGAGCGGGTTTAGGTGGGCAAGGCTGCAGTCCCCCACTGCGGCGAGGGTTACCTGTTGCGATGGGTAACCTGGAAGGGCTACACACTTCAGTGTGTAGTCGGTTACTAGTTACTAATGGAGTTTGGAGGATGTTACTACAGTTGGATTGGATTGTTATTGGCTTGTGTTATAATTTCTTATTTTGGTTATGCAGTTGACTGACCCGTTATTGTTTTCAAAACTGTGGTGATCCATTCGGGGATGGTGAGCAGTTGATTTAGCAGGTAATGGCTGTGGATTAGCTTGCGGGTCCTGGATTAGGCCGAGTCATCACCGATCGCTTAACTAACTTTCGCTGACATTTAATCATTAGTTCTTTTGGTAGTTTTGGTTGTAAACCGTTTTTGTTAAACTTCAGTTGTATATTTGTTTTAAACAGTTTTGGTATTTGATAATAAACGTCCTTTGATGGTTTATTTGATATATTTTATCTCGGGCAACCAAGATGGTAACACCTTGATATGCTAAGGTGGTCTTCGTAAGGCACCTTGGTGCATGGGGGTGTTACAAAGTGGTATCATAACGACTATTTTAGAAAGTAAAACCAATGAACAAAATGAACCTAGGATGTCTAACTAAAATTAACCCTGGGTAGGAGTTGTTTGGAACTACCGCAAAGGCTTGGGAGACGTCCTAAGGCCGCAATTTGGTCCTTACAACTTTGAGTCGATCACTACAGGGTGTCAAGGGAGTCGGTGCATGTGTTGTGTATGTCCTCATAAGAGTATGGATAGATGGAATGGATGTTTATGTGAATTGGAGGAACATGGAGTAATAGATGTGTTGGTGTGATATAGATAGTATGAGGCATGGTTGGATATTATTACTTGGCATTATGTATAGATATGTTGTTAAGTTGAAGGGTATATCGTTTTGCTATGATTCGGCCGAGCATGGCAGGTACTCGACCGAGTAGGGGTACTCGGCCGAGTAACCCGTCACTCGACCGAGTGAGAAGACTTGTGTTTTTGGCAGTAGCTACTGGAATATGACTACTCAGCCGAGTAGGGGCGGTACTCGACCGAGTACATAAGGTACTCAATCGAGTATGCTTTATGTGTATTTTTGATCAGCTATTGGAGTCGAAGTACTCGGACGAGTAACTTTTTGGCGGATGTGATATTTTATTTTGATCCGTAGGCTATTTGCTTACGTTTATCTTGGTTATATTAGCTCAAAATGCCACCAAAGAGATCAGCTGTGTACCTTCAGGCTTTGGAGATGAGCCTTGATGAGGTAGCCAGAATGATTGAGCAGCAAAAAGCGCTCATGGAGGCACTCAAAAATGTGGGGAAAGGGGAAGGGAAACCGATGGATGCATCCCGTTTGAGCAACACCATCTATGGCTTTAGCCCTACTACTTATGAGGGCACCGGCGAGCCTAAACTGGTTGACAACTGGCACCGGGAGATATAGAGTGTGTTGGAGGTGGTTCATTGTTCGACAGAGATGATGGTAGAGCAGGCTGCATTCTACCTAAGGGATGAGGCTGGGGTATGGTGGCATAATGAGCGGGGAGGAGCTCGGGCATACTATAGGAATCTGGACCAACCAACAATTCCATTGGCAGGATTCAAGAAGGCAATGAGGGATCATTTCGTCCCGGAGCACATCCGTGCAAAGTTAAGGGCCGAGTTCGATTCCTTCACTATGACCCACAACATGACAGTCACTGAGTACTATCATAGGTTTATTGAGCTGTCACGATATGCGAAAGACATGCAGCTGAGTCAAAGGAGTTTGGTTCTTCACTTTGATAAAGGGTTAGCACTGAATATTATTAAAAAGCTACCAGACGGGGCAATCTTCGATTTGAAAGATGTCTACGAGAGAGCAGGCCATGTGGAGAGGTTGGTGGATATGGCCAAGGAGGCAAAGGAAAATGGGGCTGAGAAGAGGAAGGCTGAGAGTGAGGGTGGCAACCAATCAAGCCACAAGAGGGGTAATCACCACCAAACTCAGACCTATTCTGGAGGGTGTAGCTATGGCGGGGGATCTCGTGCATGGGGAAGAGGTGGCCGGAGCACTAGTGATAACTCTGCCTTGCAATGCTTCAACTGTGGTGGGACAGGTCACAAACGGTATGAGTGTATGCACGTTGTAAAGGGAGGGGGAGGCTTCCCGAGATCATATCAGGGGAATTACTCGCAAGCTCTGAGCCAGAGTTTGGCGAGTAGTAGGCCAGCTAGGTCATGGAAAAATCAAGGAGGCCAAAGCAACAATAATGGCGGCTACAACCGTAACAGTGGTGGGTTATATTAGCCACTGAATAACAGTGTGACTTAGAATTTGGCGGCTAAGCCTACTACATCAGCGACTACGGTCCGGGGAGGAGGTCAGAAAAACAGTGGTAAACTCTTCATGATGGGCAAGCAGGAAGCCGAGGAGGATGCACATGTGGTCACTGGTACTTTTCTTGTTCATAATACGATGAATTTTGTTTTGTTTGATTCAGGGGCAACCCACTCGCTTGTATCTAGGGGTCATGCCTTGTCTATGGGTTTGAGGGAACATGAGTTGGTAAAAGATAACGTGTTTATACCATCGGGGGAGTCTGTGTCTTGTAACAAGTTATATAAAGGGGTGTCTATGGTGGTTGGGCAAGTGGACTTATTGGTAAATTTGCTTGAGTTTTGATTCGGTTCAAACTTTGTCGTCTAAGCTTAACAATCAAAATAATATTTATAATCTCAACTAATAACTACTCTTAGTTGCGTGGTAAGTAAGGGTCGGATCCCAAGGGGCAGGTATTGTATTGATTTATCGGTTGTAGAGAGTTATGTCTTAGGGTGTCACAATTTGGGTTGAGTTTGAGGTTTGTAATCTAAACTACTTAACAAAGGAAATGTAAACAAATAAAAGTAAAGCAAAGCAAGTAGATGGGGTTTATAAACAATTGATTAAGGCACTAGGGTGTTATGGGTTCATAAGGGAATAATGATGAGATCACATAAACAAGTAAAGAGGTGACTAAAACGATGACCTTTATTAATACTACTAGCCGTTGCGAGACAATTAGCGGGTCTCACTCTGCCCCTTCAACTCACAACAAGACATATATGAGGTAAGATGCCTTCTTGCAAGGCAAGGTGGGGCTTGCCAAAATGGCGATGCATCTTAACATTTAAGCACACAAGAACAAGTAAAGGATGCATCTACAAAAAGAATAGCTACTTTCCTCAGCTAAGTGGCGAAAATCACCTACAAGGGAAGCAATTCAAGGGCACACACTCCATTATAGACATTGGTTCTCCGAGTTACTAAGTCTAAGAGGATACAAACAAGCACCTCCAAGTTGTGTTAAACTAGGTTACCTTTATCCACAATTGCTAAATGCTTTTGTCAAGAGCCAAGTTCCTATGGTTTAGAAAACACTGTAGGATCGCGGAATTCCCCTTCTTGCCTAGACCTGAAGAAGGGTCGTCTCCTCTCCACCATGAAACAAAATAGGATCATTGATGTGACTCTTAATTGCGCACATTTAGTCCCCTAATTGAGCCTATTTTGCATACTATTATAACATTCCATAGCCATTTTATCCGTCAAATGCTTTCTATTTTGCTTTCCTAGTGCATTTCGTATGTTTTGTAGGAAGGAAGATAATTAGGCGGAATTCCCGACTCCCATGCATATTTGGAAGCTTATTGATGATATTGGATGGACTAGTATGAAAGATGAGGCAAGAACGAAGACCAACATCACAAGAATAGGGAGTATGCAAAAGGAGGCAAAGCAAGGACCACTCTGAGGAACAATCCGAGCGGCTTAAGCAGAAGACGCTCGTCTCCCCCTCTCATGATCCGAGCGTCCCGAGCAAAAGACACTCGTCTCCTCACCTCACAATCCGAGCGTCTCCCTCCTTGATCCGAGCGGATCGTGACAACACTAGCGTGATATGCTCATCTCCTCGCAAGACTTGCATTTCTCCACTTTAAAACTTGACATTATTATTTACTAATTTATCCTTACTTAACCTAGTAAAGCACCACTATATATACTCTATTTGTAATAATCAATAAAAAAAGGGATCCCTCTTAGAAGCAACCTTCCTTAGATTAGATTAGGAGTAGATTAGAATAGATTACACATTAATCTTTCCACAAAATTACACATTAATCTTTCCTCAATCATTGTTCAAGTTTATTATTATTGGGTAATTGAATATTATTGGGTTATTATTGGAGAAATGACAACTCTTCATCAATCAATCAAGTTCTCTTCTTTTATTCTTTGCTTTATTATTTGGGTCATCTCAAGTTTGGTATAATTCTTTTACCCTTTACTCTTTATTGCTTATTTCCTCAATCTCTTATCATGTTTACACTTGTTGTGATGATTGACACCATTGATGACATGTTTCCCATGATAATGAGTGAGTAGTTCTTTAGCTAGGATTAATGGGGAATTAAGGGAAACAAACATGGGGAATGATTCATGCTTAATCTAATATGTTTTTCATAATTAATTTGCTTGCTTGTTGTGATTTCAACTTATGCACATGTTATGTTTGATGAAATGCTAAGCTTATGAATCCTTGCATTTCTTACCCGTCACTTATCTTTTCAATGAGACTTGTAAGACATAAACCAACTCGAGTCTCATTAGACCATGCATATAGTTGAATAGGAAGGACTAAGTCGGCTTGTAGGTGTTGTACAATATAATCGATTCGGCTCCGGGACTCAAACCTTCTTAGGGATTGTAAAATATACACCAACTCGATCTCATCACAATAATAAGTGCTTTCTATATAACTAATATAGGTCCCGCACAATTGCGCGGTATTTATAGAGTTTTTACTTTTTAGTTTATTACTTATTTATTCCAAATTTTATACCTTCAATTTTTTATATTTCACTTAATTGTATTTTAATATGAGAAAAAAAATAAAACTACGTAGTATGTCAAGAAATATTTTTTTAAACATAAAGTTAATGATTTTATTTTATATTTTCTTAAATTATCTTAATGAGTGTTTTTCACGTTGCTAGTAATATTATTTTATTATTTTATACAATTTAAGTATGCATCAAGTTAAATCGAAGAAAAATTAACGATTTTCTATTTTATAATTTTATGCCCTTTTTATTTTATTTTGATTAAAAACATTATATAATTATAATTTAGAATTTAATATAAAGAAGTCATGCTTTAAGAAAAAGAATATGGTTTAATAGGAAAATTTTATTTCTTTCCTTATATAAGTAGGTGGAGTTTGGAGGGAAAACTTTTGAGAATTTTTATTCTCTTAGGAGTAGGGGGGATTAAGAACATGTTTGTCTGATCAACTCCCATGAATCCCATATGACCCATGACATCCTAGTATCCTTTATTATTTGTCTACACCTTTACTTGCTTGTTTTACTTTGTTGCTTGCATTAGTTTAGAACACAACTACAAACCCAAATCAATTGTGACACTAGAATAAATTGAGATAGATAGACTTAGAACCCAAAGCACACCGTCCCGTGGATCGACCTCCACTTAACCACTAACTAGTTGTTTGTTAAGAATTATAAATGTGTTTGATTGGGAGACACGACGACACCTTCCATCAAAATGGCGTCGTTGTCGGGGACAGTGTTATGTGATTAAGTTCTTACTTGTTTGTCTATTTTTATTTGTGCTTTAAAGGTTCGTTTTTACGGTTTTATTGTAGTTTCCATGTTTGTAGTTGTATCTTTATCTTGGCTATGATGATGACTCAAGACTTGACATATGGAGTATGTGGTGGATCGTTTGAGTATGACTATGGGTATGGGAAGTTTGAGGAGCAAGTCAACACAGACCTACCTTACTACTCATACAATGAAAATCCTAACTACTTGAAGGATATGTAGATCTTTATACATGTTAACATACTCATATATGTCTAATTAATTTGTCATAAATTAAAACGGATCTTATGCATGCAAACAATAAAAAGAATAGAGGAGAAATCATGTCCTTACATAATTAATTTCGGATATTTGGGCACAAAAGAGATCACCTTTCTCTTTTGTTCTTGAGCTTATTCCAATGGAAGAACAAAGATCTAAGAGCAAGATCTCTCCCTAAGCTTAATACCCAAGGCTTTCACTTAATCTAATTAATATTACAATACTAGTATAATATTAATCTATGAGAAAATTGAACCAAAAATATTGTTAACACTTTGAATATTTTCGGTTTTGTTGAGAGATAAAGAGAGGATTTTATTTCTCTAGAACTTATATTTTTGGATGAGTTGAATGAATGAATAATACACTAACTCAAACAAGGTAGTGTATGTAGAAAATATAAGACAAAACTCTTGCCTTGCTCACTTGGAAAACCGGGTAGGAGGAGAAGAGGAGGGAAGAACACTCACCCAATGCATGCCCTTGTTTGTCTTAACAATGCACATTAGGGTTGCATGCCTACTCTTATTAGTAATCATTATATTTACTAATTATAACATAAACACATTATGTAGTATACACTCCTCCAATTTTCGGCATTTTTAGATAATATGGAATCCATATTATTTTTGTCAATTGTCTATATGTTACATGTCATATGTTACATATATTTGTTATGTAATTTTTAACATATTAAAAATCAACGTATTAATAAAAATACGTCACATACAAAATCGACTAAGTAATATCATAATTACTTGTGCCAAAATATTTTACCAATTTATAAATCACAATAGATTGTATTTATAACAATTCATTCAATTTAATTGTTACATTAAACAATTTATTTCATCCGAGTAATTATACAATTTAATTACTCAGACCGTATCTCATTAAATCACATTTCAATATGATACGTAAATATTACTTCCAAAATCGTCCGTCAATTTTCTAGTAATTTAATTAACTCGTAACATTATACGATTAATTAAATAATCAATTAAGAGTATTGCCCTTTAGGTATGACCTAGGGGGTCAACTGATCACCACCGTCACACGACAGTAATGTCAAACTCTAGTAAGCCAATCATTACCGATATATGTTGACCAGTTGACAGTAACAATATTACTTCCCAATTGTATTCATTTTAATGAGACTTAAACATGTGATCATCATGATCATGATCGTGATCGCATTATTGTCGGAGGACACATATTCCAACAATCTCCCACTTGTCCTCGACAAGTGTGCGTCACCAATTCTCTTGTCCTATTACTATCTCCCACTCAATGCAAGGTGTCTTTCAGGTCGTACTTGCAAGTGATCATATCGAGAGCGGTTTCCTCGATCCGGAGAATAAGCGATTGACCGGATTTATCCACTCGGATATCTTCCGAGCGTGGCCACGCATTTCGATTCATTACTCCTCGAGTGGCCCCGAGATATTGTTTTAACCCTGACTAGGGGTGGACAATTCCTATTGCACTCATTCCCTTCGACTAGCCACACCATCATAACCCAAAATATGCCCATTTGACCCCATTTACGAAGGTCGTAGTAACACAAATCAAAGTTAATCAAACTGTGCCATCTTAGGTGAATAGTCTTTAGTCAAAAGAATCGACTCATTTGAATACTATAGTAGCTCTCGCCACGACCAGGCTATATAAATTTGCAAGAACTCTATAAGCGGTCATAAGGCCCGACAAAAATGTTCCTAACAATCCGCCTATGTGATCGACTAGTCATCACACATGACTCTATGGCACTTGAACTTGCCATCAATCGCATCACACTCTAGTCACTTCGAGACGTCACCTCATATAAGTAACTATGGGCAAAAACAATGTTAATCCATGTTCACTTTAACGGGGTTCAATTGTCTCCACAACCCGTTTGGATATAACAATGTACCAAGTGAGTTAATAATAACTCAAACGACAAATGTTGACATCACACTCGGGTAGTCAATATCATATTACAACCTTGTGATGTTTATCATAAGTGTAAACACTTATCGATTGCAATAGAAGTTTAACATCCCATGTGTCCATGTGTTCAAACTTCTTACACTTGCAATTTCCTTCTCATTCATGTTCTCATAGCATGAATCTTACCAAGTACACATCAAGGTTCTTGACCTTGATTTTGGTTCTTTAACTTGAAAGAACTTTCTCATTGCTCATCTCATAATGAACGAATTTGCGATGAATAATATAACTTGTACCGATCAAGTATTTCATCCACACACAATGCACTAGGTATATGTTTTTGTAGAATCTTGCAACAATTGACAAGATTATTAGCTTAGTACTTCTCACAAGTCCTAACTTTATTAGGAAAAATTGTTTTGAATAAACTCTTACTTAACCAAATATCTTTCCAAAACTTCTCATTTCTCTTTCTGGACTTGAAAGATTTGGGATTCTCATAAATCCTCATATGTGCTCGGATTTTCTACAGTATGTGCAAACTCTTGACACACAATAGAACATCCGTCAATCACTGAAATCGCTCATCGGATTCTACTCGAGAATTCATGACGTTTCTATTATGGCTCACCAACCAATCATCATGCTCTTATGCATATGATTCAAAATTGGACATGTACATGATTATTCTAATGGCGGAAACATTAGTTACTAATAATCATGGGATCAACGATTCTCGGGTTCAATGAACTACCATGATCGCTAATGGTAATCCCATTTTCATTCAAATGAATAACCTATGTGTATGTTGATGTGATGTGTATCTCTTAATACTAATCCAACATCCCTGATGTAATTGGATTCATCATTGTCCATTTTCATCCAGAATTGAAAACTCAAAAGCTTCTTTATGAAAGAAAGCATTGGCTCGTCATTCTTTAATGAGTAATGAGTTTTATACATTCAAGGATGATAGCTCCCACTAAATTCCATGTCTTCACATGAGAATTTCCTAACTCCCACTTAATTCAACATATTTTGAAATTGACTTCTCGGTCAAAATTTGTCAAGAATATAAATATCAATTGCCTTGCCAAGTCACTTGGATAAAACCATATATGTTCCCATCATATCTTTTCAAAATGCCTATTTTGAAGTGGTCTCATCTCAACCTTACGGAAAGAGATTTTAAATCTCTAACACACTCATGTCATAATGATGTGTAGCAATGTCATTATTCAAATACAAATAATATTTAGAATAGGTCCTTCGGAATACCCTTTCGGAAGGAGGTTTAACCATTTCATAGGGAGGTTAAACAATGACATTTGCGGTTAAAACGTTGGCTATTGAAGATATCGGAATATCAATCTTTGCAACTTGATCATAACTAGTATGTTACTATGATTCATTTAGGCTCTTAAGTAAAACTCATGATTGAAACTATTGGTCAAATGATTCATAACCTTAGTCAAAAGCTTGTTAAGACTTTACATTAGTCATTATTCTTCCAAAACTTCTTTTGGTCTCCTCGTGTAGTTATCTTGAGAATAAACTCTTATGATTATTCCACTTGGTCTCTCAAGTCATTTAGAACTAACTTGAGACTATAGATCTCATCTATTTGGTATACTATGTAAATAGATATACCTTCATTCAAATCATTCTTTCTTGCGTAGATCTTCATTTACACAAGTACACAATTATATCTTGCCTTGTGTGTTGTGTCCTCATTTTTTCTCCCACTCTATCTTTAGAATGAATACACTAAACATTCAAAGATAGCATATGAGACACAAATTAATGATGTTGAAGTATAAGGAGGACTACCTCATAGGTTGACTAATTGTTATAGATTTCATATGTGTACTTGGTGGTTGACATACCTTTAAGAGAGTTCATAGACTCAAAATCACTTCATTAATGATCATACACAAGCCTTAAGCATGTGGACATATAATGAAACCGGTCATTATATTTGTCTATTAGATCACTTTAAGTGAAAAATCTTATGTTTCAAAACGCAAGCAATTTAAAGATGAAATTTTAGAACATAAAGGATTAATGATAAAACAGGTGACTTGGGTTGCAAACCAAGTCACTATCATCCAAAATACAAATCATTATCCAAAA
Organism: Silene latifolia; assembly: GCF_048544455.1. Classification (NCBI taxonomy): domain Eukaryota; kingdom Viridiplantae; phylum Streptophyta; class Magnoliopsida; order Caryophyllales; family Caryophyllaceae; genus Silene; species Silene latifolia. The sequence continues at coordinate 73,173,027 of NC_133536.1, forward strand.
TACCTTTCCATGTCGAACACGGAAACTTAAAGTTCTAAAATTCAAAACATAACTTAAAATAAGACAATGAAAAACAAAGCTCCATAAAAGCTATCCTTAGCTTCTTCATGGTTTCTTATGCTTGCTTTTCTTTTCCTTTGTCTTTGCTTGGTGGAGGCCCTATTTACAATAAAAAGGGAGATACATTATCACAACTTTGCATCATATTACCATAGTTGTATTAGAAACATAAAAGAAGGTTAGTCATTTACCTACTGGAGTGATCTTTCCAGCTTTGATATCACCAAGGTATTTGGAACAATTCCTCTTCCAATGTCCCATGCCATTACAATAATGGCATTTGTCAAGAGGACCCTTCTTGACTTTGGAGGTGCTAGCTTCACAAGACTTAGCTTTGGTGAATGTGGGAGCTTGCTTTTTACCCTTTCTCCCATTCTTCTTGAACTTCCCTTACTCTTTGTGCTTATGTTAAGCACATCCTTGGGAGGGTTCACATTTAACCCCATGTCCCTCTCGGCTTGCACAAGTAACTTGTGCAACTCCTCAAGAGACACATCCTTGTCTTGCATATTGAAATTCACCCGGAATTGCACATATGCCTTAACCTTAGACAAGGAGTGTAGAATCCTATCTACGATGAGTTCTTTGGGGATTTCAACCTTTTGAATCTTCAAGGTCTCGACAAGCTCCATGAGTTTGAGCACATGAGGGCTAACCTTTTGGCCCTCTTTGAAGTCGAGATCAAAGAATGCCGCGGCCGCCTCATATTGGACGATCCGCGGAGTTTGTGAAAACATGGTCACAAGTTTGGAGTAAATCTCATTAGCATTGCCCATTTTGAAGGCTCTCCTTTGGAGTTCCGCCTCCATCGCAAATATTAAGACATTTTTCATTGCGGCGGACTCCTTTTGGTAAGCCTCATAGGCTTCCCTAGTGGCCGCGGTGGACCTAGTGGTGGGCTCGGGTGGAGAGGCCTCGGTAAGGTAACGAAGCTTGTCGTCACCTTCGGCGGCTAATTTGAGTTGGGCATCCCACTCGGAGAAATTTGACCCATTCTTTTCAAGTTTACATCGATCCATAAAGGATCGGAGCCATGATGAAGTAGCGAGTGGTGTAGCATTAGGAGTTGGTGTTGCCATTTGTTATGAATAAGAAGTGGTCTACAAAACAAAATATAAGGAGTAAAACAAATGTCGTTTTAATTATACTCGTAAAAATGTATGATTTAAACAAGTTATAAGCATTTTTCTAGTGACCTCTACCCAACTAGATAAATGATTCCAAGACCCAAATTCATATCGATTTAGGCACGGTGGGGCCGATACATCCTTCATCAATATAACTCGGTGGATTAACGTTTAATCGATTCTACTTTTAGAACTCTTGGTCGATAATATTACATTAACAATTATCTATAGCCCAAAACACATCGACAAGGGCACGGTGGGGCCGATACATCCCTTATCAAATACTTTTGTTGAGTTCAATCCAAATTTCGAATAAATGTGTCCATGATCCAAACCCACATTAACTTGGGCACGGTGGGGCCGATACATCCCTCATCAACATGAATTCGGTGGATTAACATTCATCACCCACTTCCCCTACGTAACAAGGTTTGTACCCCGGTGTGGCCGAGTGCACTCCCTCACGAAATAGGTTTTCATGGTTTCTACTATTTGGTAAGGCCATGTCTCAATTGATAGTTTTAGCGAGAGGTCATGTCAATTTATTATCTATCACGTTTTAAGTGAACTAAATCGGTGAACTACGATAATTCGAATTGACACGGTCGATAAACTCGATAAAATAGGACGATGCATGTTTAGTTATGGCGATTTAGCGATGCATGTGACATAAAATAAAATGCAAGCATAAAAGTAAATAAATCCTAGTATGGCCTTTCCTAAAATAGAAAAACTATTAATCTATTACATATTCGGAAACCAACTCCATTGGTCCCTTGAACTTCGGTTGTGGCACACATCTCGAGGTAACACCGTCTTTATGTATCGCCATTCTTGAAGAAATCCGTCTTTTGGAACTCCGGAATGAATAAAATTACATAATAAATTACATAATTTCCTATTATACATTTGTAACTAAAATAAAATAAATCTATTAAATATTACAAAACGGTGATACGAGATCACAATAAAAATTACAACCGAATCGATATTCCCATACATTTAGGGAAATACCAATTAAAATCTAAGGCCATACTAAGAAAAAATACATAATTCAAAATTACATAAATTAAAATTATGACAATCATAAAGAAAATGCAGCATTATAATATGTATGAACATGCTCAATTTTTATGCTAAATCGCCTTTTAATTAGCCAATATCATATATTACTCGGTTTTTACGGATTTGCGTGATTTCAACGTTTTATAATCACAAAAATGCATAAACTCATATTTATGCATAAGTTAATTACCCTAACCTCTTAGGACTCAAAATATAGTCTTCACTAATAATTTGACCATAATTAACTTTTATTTACAAAAATTGTTCATAAATGGACCAAAATTACAAAAATAAGCCATTAAACTTCAAATAAATCGAAAAATTTCAAATAAATTTGAAATTTGAAATTTAAATTCATGAACATTCTGGAAAAATTCCATGACACTCATAATGTTCAAAATCTTAGGTTAAAAATTTTGAAAATTTTCCGGAAAAACAATGTTGCGGTTTATCGATATTTAATAAAATAATCATAAAAACTTGGAAAAATTATTTTCATTAACTTTTCAATTTTAGATCTGAAAAATATAATAAAATGCAAAATAAGACGTTTTTCCTAAGTCATAGATTATATTTTATTAATTTTCATTAATAATGTCACTATTTATGCCATTTTTCTTCAAAAATTCATAAATCATGCTAAAAGACTTCTTTTTAGCCAATTATTTTACACACATCTTGTAAAATTTCATGTGACAACATATAAATTTTCTATGACCAGATTCGAAATTTAACTCATATTAACCTATTTTTCTCTTAAATCCGAATTTAATAATGAAAAATTCATTTTTCGAGCATAACAAGTGCAAAAATTATGAAAATTTACAGGTTATCTCAAAATTATATATGTAACAACATATCCAAAAAACAACTTAAAATTCGAAGTATAGCTAATTTTCGACCAAAAATGACATTTTTACTCATAAAATCACATTTAAATGTCATTATTATTAAATATGAACAATAAAAATCCGAAAAATTAACCAAAAAATCCTAAAACACTTTAGGACCAGAAATATTAACATGCATGTAATTATTTCGTGATATCTCATAATAACACAAATTTTACAAGTTTTATTTTGTTATTCATATAACTCGGAAAAACTTTTAACCAATTTGCATGCAAACAACCGTGGCTCATGATACCAATTGAAGGATATGTAGATCTTTATACATGTTAACATACTCATATATGTCTAATTAATTTGTCATAAATTAAAACGGATCTTATGCATGCAAACAATAAAAAGAATAGAGGAGAAATCATGTCCTTACATAATTAATTTCGGATATTTGGGCACAAAAGAGATCACCTTTCTCTTTTGTTCTTGAGCTTATTCCAATGGAAGAACAAAGATCTAAGAGCAAGATCTCTCCCTAAGCTTAATACCCAAGGCTTTCACTTAATCTAATTAATATTACAATACTAGTATAATATTAATCTATGAGAAAATTGAACCAAAAATATTGTTAACACTTTGAATATTTTCGGTTTTGTTGAGAGATAAAGAGAGGATTTTATTTCTCTAGAACTTATATTTTTGGATGAGTTGAATGAATGAATAATACACTAACTCAAACAAGGTAGTGTATGTAGAAAATATAAGACAAAACTCTTGCCTTGCTCACTTGGAAAACCGGGTAGGAGGAGAAGAGGAGGGAAGAACACTCACCCAATGCATGCCCTTGTTTGTCTTAACAATGCACATTAGGGTTGCATGCCTACTCTTATTAGTAATCATTATATTTACTAATTATAACATAAACACATTATGTAGTATACACTCCTCCAATTTTCGGCATTTTTAGATAATATGGAATCCATATTATTTTTGTCAATTGTCTATATGTTACATGTCATATGTTACATATATTTGTTATGTAATTTTTAACATATTAAAAATCAACGTATTAATAAAAATACGTCACATATAAAATCGACTAAGTAATATCATAATTACTTGTGCCAAAATATTTTACCAATTTATAAATCACAACTGATTGTATTTATAACAATTCATTCAATTTAATTGTTACATTAAACAATTTATTTCATCCGAGTAATTATACAATTTAATTACTCAGACCGTATCTCATTAAATCACATTTCAATATGATACGTAAATATTACTTCCAAAATCGTCCGTCAATTTTCTAGTAATTTAATTAACTCGTAACATTATACGATTAATTAAATAATCAATTAAGAGTATTGCCCTTTAGGTATGACCTAGGGGGTCAACTGATCACCACCGTCACACGACAGTAATGTCAAACTCTAGTAAGCCAATCATTACCGATATATGTTGACCAGTTGACAGTAACAATATTACTTCCCAATTGTATTCATTTTAATGAGACTTAAACATGTGATCATCATGATCAACAGTCGTGATCGCATTATTGTCGGAGGACACATATTCCAACACTACTACCCCAATTTTTCCCACCAAAATCACCACACCCAATATCAACAACAACCACCCACCCAAAACTCACTTTACAACCAATTCCAAATGCTACAATACAACCACTTTCACACCCACCCACAACAAGAAGATGAACCCATTCAAAATGTGATCCTCCAAATGATGGGAGATCAACAAAACTTCTTCAAACAAATGCTAGAGGAGAGCTAAAATAGGGACAATGTTCTTCAAGGCATTGTTACCCAAGGTGAGAAATTGGAGATTCAAATTGCCCAAATAAAAGAAGCCCAGGTAACTAATCCTCACCATTCCTTAGACATTGATCATGAATGCGAGTTTGAAGGATTTACCTTTGATAAGAAGTGGGAGGAGCCAATCCCTTTGAGCTCTTGTGAGTATGAAAGTGTTGTATTCGATGAAGAAGACACGAGGTTGAGTAAGCCAAATATTCTTAGCCTTTGTGAGTATAAGGGTGTGTCTTTTGATGTGAACATTGAGATGGTGGAGGAAGGATTATTGAAGAAAGATGAAGCCCCCATTTATGATTCCTATGAAGATAGCCATGATGACAAGATCATGTTTTTGCAAGAACTCATGGGATAAAGAAGAGGAAGTTTGTGAGATCACTCTACTTGAGGAGCCTATCCTTGAGAAATTTGAGATATCTTATCATGAAGAAGAAGAATGCCCCCTCCCTATTACCTATGAAGACTATTTTACACCCACCATGGAACCTATGATTATTGGAGACGATATGGTGGATCTCCTCCAAAAAGTCAAATCGTCATATAAAGGGTACTTGGTGGAAAAGCTCAAGAACAAACTTGCAAATGAAGCCACTTGTGGAAATTTGGCATCCACAATTTCAACTTCTAAAGAACCCGATCATCAATGTTGTGAAAATTCTCCTTCTACTTTGGAAGGATTGAGTAATCAAAATGCTATCATCATCACCAAAATGAAAGAGGAAGATGACAAGTGGAAGTTTCCGGACGAAAATGAGCCATACTTCATTGAAAAGAATCATGGGCTTGTTGGTTTGAAGCATTACAAATATTCAAGTGCCAAGAGAAAAGTGGAAAAGAAAATGAATGACAAATCTCCTTGGCCAAGCTTTATTATGAAGTTAAGCAAACCATACCTATGCTTATTTGGGGCTTGTTCACAAGCCTTTGATCTTCTTCTAAGGGCCTTGAGCTCTATGGACAAAGAATCTCGATAATCTGAACTAGTTTGGTGGAGTCCTATCTCAAACCACTAATTGTAAAATATTTCTTCCCATAATCTTTACATTGTATAATATTGTATATAATTTCGCATTTCTTACATTTTCTTACATGAGAGTAGTGAGAGAGGGTTTCTTACCCATTTATTGAGCATAATTTCAGAAAAAGATAAGAAGGAATCACGAAAGGGTGCAAGGGAATGACTTTTGAATGAAAGAAGAAAGGATTGAGAAAGACGACTCAAGACGCTCGTCCCGAGGGTAGGACGCTCGTCCTGAACCTCATCTTGAGCACTAATCAAAGCTGACTGAGAATCCGCTCGGATTCATGGGAAGACGCTCGTCTAGAAAGGGAAGACGCTCGTACCAGTCCTGAGACGCTCGTCCTCAGCGTGGACTTGGAAAAAGTTTTTAGCTGGAAGAGAATCCGCTCGGATTCCTAGCAAGACGCTCGTCCCTTATAAGACGCTCGTCTTAAGCAAGAGACGCTCGTACCCAGCCAGTCTCAAAAGTGCCAAGATCCCTGACTCATAATCCACGCTTCCTCCTAACAAGACGCTCGGATTGCTCCTCGAAGACGCTCGTCTTCACTGCGAGACGCTCGGATCGTCCTGATTTTAGCTGGAAACCTCGTGGAATCCGCCTGAGCCCGACCCTTATCCGCTCGTCCTCCACTCCTTTTTCTTTATAAACACCCCCACCATCCCTCATTTCCCTTATCTTATCTACCCTAAATCTCACATCATCATCTCCCAAAAACCCCCATCACAAAATCAACCCAAAAACCCTAGCTTTTTCGATCAAAAATGATGAACCTAAGAGGAAAAGGCAATAAGTCCGCTGAGACCGCACCCAAGAAGCGCAAGGTCACTTCTTCATCCGCCCAAGGAGAGGCAAGAGGCTATCACAATGTGATGATAGGAGGGGTGGACCAACTCGAATATTTTCCGGAAGTGATCTTCGCTTGCGATGAACATCGCCAAAAATTCCTCACATTGCTAGGTAAGCATTTTGAGCCAACTCAATTCATTGATACCAAAGTTTAAGAGGTCCTAGGTATAAGGTATCAAACTGAAATGTTCTTTGATGGTTTGGGGCTTGAAAAGCTATTCTATGCCCATGAGGAAACCTACCTTGGCCTTACCCTAGAGTTCTTGTGTAGTCTCCGCATCATCACAAATACTCGGAGAACTTTTTGTATGGAATTCCGAATATGCAATCGAGACCATAGGCTAACCCTTGATCAATTTGCAAATATCTTTGGTCTTCTTGTGCCAACGGAAAACACCGACAAACCCGCGAACTTCAATGTTGACCGCATTTGGAGAGCTATCTCCGGGAGGGACTTCATAAACTTGAAACAATGCTATACCTTCGCAATTCAACATCCGGTGATTCGAATCACCGAATGCTTCATTGCCGGAACTATCAATGGGAGATTCGAACAAGATAGGTGCACTCTCCTTGACTTAACCTTTTTAGAGTCTTATCTAAATGTTCAAGGGACAAGGCCTTATAATTTCAACACTCCCCTTGAGATGCTCACAAGGTTCTTCGACTTTGCTCAAGGGAATTCCCATATTAAGACCTTCGTGATGGGAGGTTTAGTCACAATTTTGGCTACCAATCTTTATCCCGGGTTTAACCTTCATGGGACTTATGTGAAGCTTGAGGGTAGCACCTTGATTGATGAGGAATCCATCTTCAACCACCACCGGTGGTGTACCTACACTCAAACCGGGAGTGTGGAGTGGTTTACAAAAGGGTGCTCTTCTTTTGTCCTCACGGGGTGGAATGTACCAATTACCGAGCCAAGATTGAGTCGGTAATCGCCTACACCGAGCTACCTCCTCGACATTGAGATCCACCCCAACCCGCCTCAAAGAGAAGAAGCAGCTCGCCAACCTCAACAACCTTGTGGGATGCCAGTAAGGGGTAATGCACCACCATCTTATGTACCCATTCCACCATATCCCACTCCTCATGTGCCATTCACACCACAAGTCCCCGATGCTCCGGATATGAATGATTTGATGAAGCTTATGAAACGGGTCGATCTTGGAGTATACGATGGGAGGGTCGAAAACTATTTGGCCCTTTATCCTCAATACTATAATATGGCAAAACAAGGGTATGTCGACCCTAGAGGCCCTCATCCATCTTGGGCTCAACCGCACCTTTTGTTCCCTAATTTTGGGAACCAAGACGGGAACTTTGGCGGCCAAGGTGGAGGATTCTATGGCCAAGGAGGAGGGTATGACCAAGGAGGTTCTAACGGGTATGGATACCTCAATGATGGTGATGATGACGACTGAGAGATGCCTACCACACCATCTCCAATTGTATGATACCCTTCTTTCCCTATCTCTTATGTATAGTTGCATTGCATTTTAAATTACCTTGCATTTAGTTATATACATATACATTAGCTTGCATTTGTATTATATTTCATATTGCATTTACATTAGTTAGTTCATATAGTATAATTGCATTGTAATATAGCTCACATGATTCATGTAGTTAGTTGCATATTGACTAGAATTCATGCATAATCACTAATGACCAATCCAATTCTTTTCTACATTAGAAATAGTGTTTAAATCGGTTTGGGGAGGTTTTATCATAGGTGACCATAGTTTACTAGAAATCATGCATCATCTAGGGTAGTTTAGATTGCATTCATTTGTTATATATGTCATATAGAATTGCATTTAGTTAGAGCATGCATTCATATCATATCATTGCATTTGCACTTCAATTTCCATAAAACATTAAAAATCCAAAAAACATGTATTTCTTTTTGTTGGAAAATGTATCCTCAATAATAGTGCGATCACATGATTTAATATCATAATTAAATCTCATATAAAGAATACGTAAGGGGTGATTCATTATATAGTCAACTGATCAACATTAATCGGTAACGATTGGCTTGCTAGAGTTTGACGTTACTGTCGTGGGACGGTGGTGCTCAGTTGATCCCTTAAGGTCACACCTAAAGGATGATGCTCTAATCTGTAAAGTTGATTAATTATATGACGATACAAGTTGATCAATTCCTTAAAATTGAACAATTCAATTTGTGAAAGAGAATATTTATATCTTATTGTAATGGGATTAAATAAGATTTATTTTAGTAATAAAAATGCTTTATTACTAAAATTGTTTATTGTTTGAGAAACAATAGAGATAAGAATGAATGGTTAATTATAATTACAAGATGTTGTGAATTATAATTTTATGACCCATTTTATTTTTGTGATCAAGTATCAGTAGTCAATTTGTTGTATGTAATTTAATTAATTTGTAAAATGATATTTATGTGATAAATATGCATTAAATTAATTAATAACATGTAACATACTACAAGTGACATATTGTGTGACAAATGACAAATTGACAAAATAAAATGGTAGTCCATTTTATGTTAAATGGACCGAAATATTGGTAGTGTAGGGTGTTAGGATGATGTTATTTTATTAGTAAAATTAGACATCATCATGGCTAGTAAAGACTAGCTTACACACCTATTGTATTGAGAAGTGTAAAGAGGAAAAGTAAGATGCCATTTTGGCGTTACTCCACCCGTCCACACTACCCCATATGAGAGCATCTTTTGCTCTTGTTTTTCATTCTTATTATTATTGACTTGCATGCATTTGTTTTTCATGCTTCCTATTCTCTCTACACTCACAAATACTCTCTAAAACAAGTTTTAGAAACATGAAATTGTTCAATCAAATTACTAATATTATTAGTGTAATATATGAGTATTAGTAATCAATTTTAAGGTAAACTACTAAACAAATATCTAGCACGTATTATTTAGTAGAGATAAGGGATAATCTTGGGTGCAATCAAGAGGAGTGACTTCTATACTTGGAGTCTTTGGAGGATCATCCTAATACTGATCATAGCTCAAGAACAAGTGAAGGTAGAAGACCTTACTTGTCCCCACAAAACCGAAATTAACAATGTAAGGGACATTGTTTTCTTATAAATATCTTATTTTGTTATGCATGCACTAGATCTAAAGAACAAATTATTAAAAAGTTAATTAGTTCATTATTAGAGGAGTCTAATAATAGGTATATAAACCTAACACTTTTTCATTCCTACTCCTACATGTACATTGAGGACAATGCCCAAAATAAAGTGGGGGATGGGAACTTATATTCCAAAAATACAAAAAAATTAAAATTTTGAAAAATACAAAAACATGTCTTGTTATTTCATAAAATCAAAAACCATAAAAATTTCAAAAATTTCAAAAACCCAAAAACATGTTCATTCCTTTTTAGTGTAGAATTGTATATATTGTATATACTTGTTTGCTTGTTTGTTTATCCTTTTTCACATTGATCGACTATGCCACATCCGAGACATGAGGATCGTGAAGACCGCATGGTATGATCTTTCCAATCTCCCTTTTCCTCTTTATGTTAATGACTATGTGGCTTTATTTTGATTGATGCGGTATGAACCAATGTGTTGTTAGGAGTTTTGCATTTAGTTTATATGGCATAATAGTTGATAGAAGCATACGCATTAGGATTGTATACATATTAGTTGCATCATGGCATGTAGTTGCATGGTTAGAAAATTTTCTGGAAATGTCTAGTTGGGAAGCTTGACAAGTGTATATAAGGCCCTTGTAGATACTTTTTCTTCTTAAGACTTTGCTTGTTAGAATACTTGTAAAACACCCTAGGATGTGTCATCCTAGTATCCTTTGACCCATGGATTAAGGCCTAGTCAAGAGTACCTTGTGGTGTGATAACTCCTTGGCTACCGTTTATTCCAAGGTGACCCTTGAAACCATGCAACCATGTTCCACATTCTACCACATTTTGTCAACAAAAGGGAATGGGCACAAAAATTGTTCAAATTTGAGTTCAAGAATTTAAATGAAAGTCAAAAAGTTTGCAATTGTATCAAAATAAAAGAGGAGTAACAAAAATGAAAACTCCTATGCTTCAAATATAAGCACCCTCACTACAAATGGGGTAGCTTTGAAAATGTTCAAAAGAAAATGCAAGAAAAGTTGAAAGTTGTCAAGTATTGAAATCCCAAACATCAAAGAAATTGCAAAAAGAAAGTGTTCTCAAATGTCAAATGCCACAAGAAATTGGGGGGGAAAAAAACAACAACAAAAAGCAAACTCCCATATGAAACTCAAATTCTAATGATCCTTTTATCCATCGAATCCACCTTTGTGCATGATAGAGAGGGGACGACCCTTCTTCTTGTCTAGGCAAGAAGAGGAATTCCGCGATCCTCCAGTGTTTCTAACACCATAGGGAGTCTATTCTTGACAAAAGCATTTAACGATTGAGGACAAAGGTACCCTAGCTTGACACAACTTGGAGGTGATTTATTGGTATCCTTCTAGGCTTAGTAGTTTGAAGAAACCATATCTATAATGGAATGTGTACCCTTAGATTGCTTCCCCTTTAGATAATTTCTGCCACTTAGATGAGGAAAGTTGCTATTCATTTTTGTAGATGCATCCATTACTTGTTTTGTGTGGTTAATGCTTGGATGTATCGCCATTTTGGCAAGCCCCACCTTGCCTTGCAAGAAGGCATCCTACCTCATGGTTGTCTTATTGTGAGTTGAAGGGGCGTAGTGAGACCCGCTAATTATCTCACATCGGTTATATTATTAGGATAGTTTAAATAAAGGTCTAGTTCTAATCACCTCTTTACTCGGGACGAGTAAAGGTTCGGTTTGGGGATATTTGATGTGACTCTTAATTGCGCACATTTAGTCCCCTAATTGAGCCTATTTTGCATACTATTATAACATTCCATAGCCATTTTTTCCGTCAAATGCTTTCTATTTTGCTTTCCTAGTGCATTTCGTATGTTTTGTAGGAAGGAAGATAATTAGGCGGAATTCCCGCCTCCCATGCATATTTGGAAGCTTATTGATGATATTGGATGGACTAGTATGAAAGAGGAGGCAAGAACGAAGACCAACATCACAAGAATAGGGAGTATGCAAAAGGAGGCAAAGCAAGGACAACTCTGAGGAACAATCCGAGCGGCTTAAGCAGAAGACGCTCTTCTCCCCCTCTCATGATCCGAGCGTCCCGAGTAGAAGACACTCATCTCCTCACCTCACAATCCGAGCGTCTCCATCCTTGATCCGAGCAGATCGTGACAGCACTAGCGTGATATGCTCATCTCCTCGCAAGACTTGCATTTCTCCACTTTAAAACTTGGCATTGTTATTTACTAATTTATCCTTACTTAACCTAGTAAAGCACCACTATATATACTCAATTTATAATAATAAATAAAAAAAAGGGAGCCCTCTTAGAACCAACCTTCCTTAGATTAGATTAGGAGTAGATTAGAATAGATTATGCTTTAATCTTTCCACAAAATTAAACATTAATCTTTCCTTAATCATTGTTCAAGTTTATTATTATTGGGTAGTTGAAGATTATTGGGTTATTATTGGAGAATTGACAACTCATCATCAATCAATCAAGTTCTCTTCTTTTATTCTTTGCTTTATTATTTGGGTAATCTCAAGTTTGGTATAATTCTTTTACCCTTTACTCTTTATTGCTTATTTCCTCAATCTCTTATCATGTTTACACTTGTTGTGATGATTGACACCATTGATGACATGTTTCCCATGATAATGAGTGAGTAGTTCTTTAGCTAGGATTAATGGGGAATTAAGGAAAACAAACATGGGGAATGATTCATGCTTAATCTAATATGTTTTTCATAATTAATTTGCTTGCTTGTTGTGATTTCAACTTATGCACATGTTATGTTTGATAAAATGCTAAGCCTATGAATCCTTGCATTTCTTACCCATCACTTATCTTTTCAATGAGACTTGTAAGACATAAACCAACTCGAGTCTCATTAGACCATGCATATAGTTGAATAGGAAGGACTAAGTCGACTTGTAGGTGTTGTACAATCTAATCGATTCGGCTCCGGGACCCAAACCTTCTTAGGGATTGTAAGATATACACGAACTCGATCTCATAACAATAATAAGTGCTTGCTATATAATTAAGAACATGTTTGTATGATCAACTCTCATGAATCCCATATGACCCCATGACATCCTAGTATCCTTTATTATTTGTCTACACCTTTACTTGCTTGTTTTACTTTGTTGCTTGCATTAGTTTAGAACACAACTACAAACCCAAATCAATTGTGACACTAGCATAAATTGAGATAGATAGACTTAGAACCTAAAGCACACCGTCCCGTGGATCGACCTCGACTTAACCACTAACTAGTTGTTGGTTGAGAATTATAAATGTGTTTGATTGGGAGACACGACGACACCTTCCATCAATCATCATTGGACAAAAGGGTTTCAAAGTACATGAATTTCATTGATAGTAGTTTGCTTTTGGGTATATTCCCCCACCCCATTTTTGTAGCATTTGACGATTAAGAACATGTCATTTTTTGATGTTTGACATTTTCAACTTTTGCATTTCTTTGAACATTTTCAAAGTAACCCCAGTTGTAGCAAGGGTACTTCTATTATAAGCATATGAGTCTATTTTTGCTCCTCATTTCATTTAATGCAATTGCAAACATTTGACATTGATAGCTTGAACTCAATTTTACATTTTTGTGCCCATTCCCTTTTTGTTGACAAAATATGATGATAGAAGTGTAAGGATGGTTGCATGACATCAAGGGTCACCTTGGAATAAACGGTAGCCAAGGAGTTATCACACCACAAGGCACTCTTGACTAGGCCTTAGTCCATGGGTTAAAGGATACTAGTATGACACATCCTAGGGTATCTTGAGAGTATTCTAACAAACAAAGTTTCGAGAAAAATTATATACGAGGGCCTTATATATACACTTGTCAAGCCTCCCAAATAGGCATTTTCATAAAAAATTTCTAAAATGCAACTACATGCCATGATGCAACTATCATATATACAACTCTAATGCATATGATACTATGAACTAATATGCCATGTAAACTAAATGCAAACTCTTAACAACTCTTCATTGCATTGTGGGTTAAAGTGCTTTGCCAATTTTGTTATCAAGCCTCCATTCGCAATGAAAGCCGCTTTTTCCTTTCCTTCCTTGAAGTCTAACCATCTCTCAATCAATAATTGAAGGATATTATATTCATTCTTTGATTTCCCGTGGGCATTCATCTTGGAATCCAAGTAGGTGAGGTCTAGTTCGGTCATATGGGTAGCTTCTTTCCTAGCAATTAAGGTGTTGGAAACGGACCTATGCCAATACCGTATACCCAGATGATAGATATACAAGGCATTACACTCTCTAAATGTAGTCAACTTCCTTCTGGAAATCGCCTTCCAAAGGGGCTTGGCATCAAATTTGTTGGATTTCTTGTGGAAATCCCAAGGGTCATCAATTCCAAAAACCTTTCCGAACTCATCCTTAATCATCCTCCTACTCTTGTTCTCAAGTCGGAATTCGACATATTTCTGAGTCTCTACCTTATACTCCTTCAAAGAGCTTATGAAATCCAATGTGAGGGAAGGGTAAGTTAATTCATTCATTTCGAACAAGATAGACAATCCCATGGACTTGAAAAATGCTCTTGTTTGGTCTAGCACCCCCAATTTCCCCAAGGTGTCTTGGCATACAAACTTAGTGGCGATAATTTTATTCTTAGCAAGGGATTCAAAAGCGGTTCTATGCTCATTAGAAATAAAAGTTACCTACGAATAATCCTTTAGTTGCCCAATATCAGGTAAAGTGGTAGTAACTTGTTCAACGGCCTCAAGGACTTCCCTTGCTTGTACACTTGGTTACTCAACCACCACTAAAGCTTTAGATGCTAGAACCTTTTGTCTTTTGGAGATTGTTTGGGGAATGGGTGCTTTTGTGTTGCCCTTTGTCCTTGCCATTGTTGATTTCTCCTTCAAATTTGTGTCAACAAACCTTGACTATGCTTGAATGCTCCCTTATTCTTCCAACTTCAATCAAATTTTCAATTAATTTAGGGGTTTTCGGATTTCATCCTAACCCTAGAAATTTTGATTGATTTTGTAAAGATTTTGATGTTTGAAGGTCTTTTTTGTTGACAAAGGACTGATTTGTTTTGATTTTGAGCAAGTTTCCAATTGATTTGGATAAATTTGGTTGAGAAATTTGTGTTTTTGGATGATGGGGTTGATGGTTGTGGTGAGGGAATGTGTTGTGTTTGTGTTTATGTTTGAAGAACAATAGAAATGAGGGATGAAGGTTGAAAAATCCCGTGTTTATGCTTAGAAACAGGCATGGACGCTCGACCTCTATAGGGGACGGGCGATTTTTGATTCAGGAATTTTTTTTTAAGCTCTGGAGACGCCCTTCCTGATCTCGGCTCGAGTGGATCGATTGCTAGGACGTACGTACTAAAGCCAGCTCAGGCGGATTCTGCTGCAGCTCGATTCTTTTCTTTTCTTCCTTGCTTCAGCCCCCACGAGCTCAGGTCTGCCTGTGGGGATCCCTTTCCCGCAATCTTTGCTTCTTCATTTCCTATTCCATTGTCATGAGGTTGCACTACAAAGGCTTGGCTAGCCTAGGCAATTGCTTCCCCACACTTGATCATCAAACACTACACATTCAAAACACATTATAATCCCTCCCTCACTTGCTCTCATGTTACAAATTATACAACAAGGCATATAAAATGCATAGCAAAAATTTGAATAACGTACAAGTTAAATGAAATGCAAGTTAAGGGGTTAGAATATTTACAAATGGTGGTTTAGGAAGGACTCCACCAAACTCTCCTTCTCTTGAGAGGTGTCAAGGGGGTAAAGCAAGGGCGTTGTTGATGTTGCTCAATGCCTTAAAGAAGTAGTCAAAGGCTTGTTCATTGTCATGATAGAGGTCTTGCATAGACCTTGGCACATTGTTGTCTTCATTCATGTAGTAGCCCGAGTCAAAGAGGTGACAAGGATCTACAAAGCCTTAGTCTAGAGTCATAGCATTTCCAATGTAAGGGTTAACAAATCCTTTAAATTCGTCATCCCATAGACCAAATACTTCCCTTGCTTCTTTCCCTATGTTGGGAGAATCATGAGTTGGCAAGCACAATGCTTCTTCCATGTTGTCATGGCCAATGAGGCCTCCATTGATACTTGTCATGGGTGAGCTTTGCAAGCTCTGATGTGACTCATATATGAGCACATTTAATCCCCGAATTAACCTCGTTCCCATGCTTTATAGCACATAATTGGGCTATCTTTAGTTTCCCATTTTGCATATTCTTTGATGTTTTGTCTCCTTGGTAGGAAAGGATTGCTAACCTTGCATTTACAAGGCGAAATGGAGCTAAATTGATCGCATCTAATGACCAAGCATCAAAGAGAAGACCAACACTAGAGGCCTAAGTAGATAATAAAGTGAAATGTGCAATGATGAAAGGATCCTTGCATCCCCAACACGATCCCTGCGGATTGTTGGGGAGCTAAAGAAGAGAAGCAGTCTGTCAAGGAAACCGAGCGGATCATGCACGATCCGGGCCTCTCTAAACACCAGGATCCGAGCGTCTTGTTCCCAGGACGAGCGGTTTGCAGCGCCAGGAGCCGAGCGTCTTCCCCAGGATCCGAGCAGATCAGAAGGCAGAAGAGCCCGTGCCATAGCACGGGACGAGCAGATCAAGGCAAGACTAGCAAGAGGATCCGCTCATATCCTTCGGGAGTAGCATTTCCTCAATTTTTCTTAGGGTCTTAATAGTCATTTAAGCCCTTAGGAACCGTAATCCTTGTACCTAATCTTTAGTGTAAATACCCCATTGTACTACCTAGATTAGCATCCTCTCTTATGCTCTCTTAATCACTTCTTAATCCTCTCTTAATCTCATATTAATACTCTCAAATTAGTCTTAATTTAGTTGTAGTAAAATTTCTCAATATTAATCACATCTTAATCTTTCCTTAATTTCTCTATTGTTCTTCCTTTATTTTGGGTAATTAGAAGATTATTTGGGTTTATTTGGAGGATTGACAACCTTCCATCAATCATCAAGTACTTCTATTATTCTTTGCTTTATTATCTGGAATCATCTTCATAGGTATAATTCCTTCTCAATCTTGTTTAATTATTGTTAATCACTTTCATTTATTCATCATGTTTTGCTTTGTTAGTATGATTGACAACCTTATTAGCATGCTAAACTTGATCATGAGTGAGTAGTCCCCTAGCTAGGGTTAATGGGGAATTAGGGGAAACAAACATGGGGAATGATTCATGATTAATCTAATATGTTCTCATAATTAAATTGCTTGCGTGTTGTGATTTTAACTTATGCACATGTTATGTTTGATGAAATGCGAGCCTATGAATCCTTGCATTTTTTACCCATCACCTATCTTTTCAATGAGGCTTGTAAGCTTATACACCAACTCGAGACTCATTAGACCATACATATAGTTGGATAGGAAGGATTAAGTCGACTTGTAGGGGTTGTACAATCTAATCGATTCGGCTCCAGGACCCAAAACTTCTAAGGGATTGTAAGATATACACTAACTCGATCCCATCACAACTATAAGTGCTTGCTATATAATTGAGAACATGTTTGTATGATCAACTCCCATAAATCCCCTATGAACCCATGACATTCTAGTGCCTTTAATCAATTGTTTACAACCTCTTTACTTGCTTTACTTTGTTTTTATTCATCTTGTTGATTAATTTAGTTTATCTCCTACCTCAACCCAAATTGTGACACCCTTAGACATAGCTATTTATAATTGAGAATCCTACATCAATACCCGTCCCTTGAGATCCGACCTTTACTTACCTCTTTACTAAGAGTAGTTTGTGAAGTTATAAATATTGTTTTGGTTGGTAGCTTTTGACGACGAGTTTGATTCCACACCAAAAATGGCGCCGTTGCCGGGGACGGTGTTAAATTTATTTGATTTTCATTAATTGTTTTTAGTTGTGTTTTTCTTTACCTTGGGGAAGTACAACTCCTCAAGGTTGTTCTAATTGTTTTCAATTTGTTTGATATTTTGCATGACTAGGAGATCACAAGGTAATTTATTACCTATTGATCTTGAAATTGAAAGAACCTTAACCAACAATAGAATAGTTGCTAGAGGTACTTCAAGAGTTGTAGGTATTGGAGAGATTGTGAACATTCAACCAAATAACATTGAGTTTACCAACCCTTTTGCAAGAGAAGGGGAGGACAACCCAATACAAAATCCACCACAAAATCAACCCACAATGCCTAAATTTTCATCACATTCCGTACCAACCGAGGAGAACCTACCAAATGGTACTCCTACACCACCACATTTAACCGGTAATTCCATTACCAAATCCGCATTCATACAATTAGTTGAGAGAAGTCAATTTGGAGGGATGCCTAGTGAAGACCCTCATTCATATATGGAGACTTTTTGTGACTATTGTGATGCAATTTCTCAAACCGGAGTTACTCAAGACCAAATCCGATGGGTTTTATTTCTTTTTTCTTTGATTGGTACCACAAAGCAATGGTTGAAGAGCCTAGACAAGGCGACTCTTGGTATTGACTTATAGAAGAAGTTAGCACTTGCTTTCTACAAGAAATTTTATCCTCCGGAGAAGACTAACATGTTGAGAGCCCAAATCACCGGTTTCAAGCAAAGAGATGAGGAATCATTGTATGAATCATGGGAGAGATTTAAGGACACTTGTCATTCTTGTCCACACCATGGGCTTAGCGAGTGGTTCCTTGTGCAACAATTTTGGAATGGTCGATATGAAGACTCCCGCAACATTCTCAATATGGGATCCAATGGAATGTTCACCGAAGTTGATGACAATCAAACATGGGCCAAAATCGAAGAGATGGCGGTTCACAATTCACAATATAGTAGGCCTCAAAAGGCTACTAGAGGAGGAAAGCATGAGGTAGATTCCATCACTCAATTGGGTGCTCAACTAAGTGCTCATATTGACACCATCAATTTGAAGTTTGAGAAGGCCATGGCTAAGCTTGATGAAGCTTCCAAATCACCCAAACAACATGTTAATGCTATGGTGGCATCATCCTCAATTCCAAGTGGAGTATGTGAGAGTTGTGGAACTTTGGGACATGACCAAAGTGAATGTAGGGGAACAAGTGAACAAGTGAATGCTTTCTAAGCATACAAGAGTGGCACCCCTTATTCCAACTATTACAATGAGAATACCAAATTCCACCCAAATCTTTCATACAAGAGCCAAAATGTTCAAAACCCTCAACCAACATACACCCTACCTCCAATGAGAAATCAATCTCAAAGACCTTTTTACAACCAAAGCCAAAGTTATCAAAATCAACCTTTATACAATAAATCAAATGAGCAAGGCTTTGATGTTCAAAAAGCGGTCCTCCAAATGCAAAAGAATCAACAAGAATTTTTCACCCAAATTCAAAAAGATAGCCAAGCCAAAGATATCACCATCAACAACATACTAGCCCACACCAAGATGCTAGAAACTCAAATGACCCAATTAACATCTTCTAGATCTCAAAGACAAAAGAGGCAATTACCACCTCAAGGTAATCCCCCAAGATATGAGACGGTGAGTACCGTCCATTTGAGGAGTGGTACAAGGTATGAAGGGCCAAAGAGGCCAATTGATGAAGATGTTGTGGATGCTAATGACAAGCAAAGAGTTGTGGAGAACTCTAAGGAAGAAGAACCCACCACCCAAGAAGTTTCAAGGAGATAGAATGAAGAGAAGGCTAAGGAGAAAGAGCCTATTGTGATTAGACTTCCATTCCCAAGTCGTCAAGCTAAGCCTAAGTTTGATGAAAAACTTGGAAAGTTTATGGAGATTGTGAAGAACTTAGAAGTCTCAATCCCATTCACGGAATTGATTAATCATGTTCTGGCCTATGCAAAATACATGAAAGATATTCTTACCAAGAAGAAGTACATCCGAAAGCTAGAGACTATTGCCTTTACCAAAGTGAGTAGTGCTATTCTACAAGGAAGTTCCCCTCCAAAACTCAAAGATCTGGGAAGTTTCTCTATTCTGTGCACCATTGGCGACACTACAATCAACAAAGCATTATGTGACCTTGGAGCAAGTGTAAGTGTCATGCCATACTCGGTATGCAAGAGGCTAGGAATGGGAGAACTCAAATGCACCAACATTACTCTTCAAATGGCGGATCGATCAACAAAGATACCTTTAGGGGTATGAGAGGATGTGCCCGTGAGAATTGGCAAGTTCTTCATCCGGGTAGACTTTGTCATTGTAGACATGGAGGAAGATTCCAACATTCCTATAATTTTAGGAAGACCTTTCTTGCACACCGCGGGAGCGGTAATTGATGTGAAACATGGAGAGCTTACACTTGAAGTGGGGGATGAGACAATCACTTTTAACCTTGACAAAACAATGAGAGCTCCCCGACTACATGAGCCGTGTTTCATGATCGACCATTATAGCCAAGAAATGGATAGGAAAAAGTTGGCATCTCAATGCAAAGATCAAGCTATGGATAAAGAATCACCACCCATATGGAAGAAGAAAGTGGATAATCCTCAAGATGCTATATCCGGAGAGCAAGGAAATTTCAACAACAATGAGAGCTTGAATAGCTCATCACCAATCATGACAAGAAAGGAAGAAGGCCTCATTGGCCATGACAACAAGAAAGAGGAGTTGCATTCATCAACTCATGATATAGTTGGAGAGCAAGCTAATGAAGTATGTGGTCTATGGGATGACGAATTCGATGGATTAGTCAATCCTTACATTGGTAATGCTATGACCTTAGACCACGACTTTGGTGATCCTTGTCATCATCTTGACTCAAGTCATCACCACCATGAAGAACACAATGTGGAAAGGTCTATTGAAGATCTTTACAATGAAAATGAACATGCCTTCGACTACTTCTACAAGGTGTTGAGCAACATCAACAACACCTTGGCTATGCCCCCTTGACATCTCATTCAAGAGTGAGAGTTTGGTGGAGTCCTCCCTAAACCACCATTTGTAAATATTCTAACCCTTAACTTGCATTTTATTTCTTGTATTGCATTTTTGTCATTTCTTTGGATTTACATTTTTATGCTTTGATCAAGATTTTTATTATGAGAGAAAGTGAGGGAGGTGTTTTAATGTGTTTTAATGTGTAGTGTTTGATCAAGTGTGAGGATAGCAATTGCCTAGGCTAACCGAGCCTTCGTAGTGCACCCGCACCAATGAACAAAGGAATGAAGAAAGAATAATATGGGAAATGAAGATCCCCGCGGGTGGAACTGAACTCGTGGGTGCAGGAGAAGATTCGAGCATTCCAGGAGGGAATCCGCTCGTGTTGGCAATGATCCGAGTGTCCTGGCTCTAGGACGTGGGTCTTGGGAGTGCTGAAATTGAAAAGTTTGGTCTGTTTAAAAATCTGAGCAGATTACATAGAAGACGCCCGTCCTTATCCCTGAGCCGCTCGTCTCAAGAGAAATCTGTGCGTCCTGGCTGCTGTGAAAGTTATCATTCCACGCTGTTTAAAAATCCGAGCGTCCCCAGGTGAAGACGAGCGTCCTCAGCAAAATCCGCTCGTCTCCAGCAGAATCCGAGCGTCCCAGCACGGGTTAGAAATTCCTGAGCTCACTGACTGAGGATCCGAGCGTCGCCAGTCCAAGACTCTTGTCTCCTACTGCTATTTAGCCAAAAACACAGGTTGCCTCCTTCCTTCCCTAATTCATTTCTATCTTATACAAACACAAACACACACCCTTTATCCCTCAAAACCCTCAATCCTCTCATCAACAAAACACAAATTCCTCAACCAAATTCACCCAAATTAAAACAAAACTTCGTCAAATCACAATTAAACTACTCCTTTATCAACTAGAGGCCATCCAAACACTAAATTCCTCACACATTGACTCGATTTTCTTGGGTTTGAGCACAATTTCGAAAATCCTAAAAGCGATTGGGAATTGATAGAACCTTGAGGAAACAAGGAGCATTCAAGCACAACATTGGTTTGTTGATACAATTTTGACAAGGAGAAGAACATGGCAAGAACAAAAGGTGGAAACAAGGCACCCACAACCTCAAATCTATCCAAAAGGCAACACGCTCTTCTAGCCCCAAAGGCTATGGTAGTGCATTAACCAAGGGTGGAGATTCAAGAAATTACTACTCCTATGGTGGAAGCTACACCTACTCCGGTCATTGAACAATTGCAAGATTATCTGGAGGTAACTTTCATAAACGATTCTCATAGGAAAGCATTTGTATCCCTTACTAGGAAGACTATTTTGCCTACCAAATTCATATGTCAAGATGCCTTAGACAAATTGGGTGTGCTTGGGAGAACTAAGACATTTTTCGAGTCCATGAAATTTCTTACCCTCTTTGAAATGCAAGAATTGACTTACCCTTCCCTTACCATGGAGTTTGTAAGCTCCTTGAAGGTGACTAAGGTAGACACTCGGAAAAATGTTGAATTCCGCCTAGAAAACAAGGATAGACGAATATCTATGAGTGAGTTTGGCAAAGTGTTTGGTCTTGAAGAACACTATCATTATGAGAAAAAGCCTTCACAATATGATGCCGCACCACTTTAGAAAGCGATCATCGGGCGAAAATTTGAGTCTTTCCATGAGTGCCATGTTCTATATGTCCACCATCCGGGTATAAGGGTATGGCACAAGTTTGTAGGCAACACTTTAATTGCAAGAAAAGGCACCAATCACTTACCGAGCTCGACTTTGTCTACCTTGAATCCACCATGAATATCAACAAAAAGTTCACCAAGGAATACAACATACTTCAACTCCTAATTGATCGGTGGCTTGAAATTGACCATGGGAAAGATGGAGCGGCTTTTATTGTGAATGGAGGCTTAGTGACAAGGTTAGCCAAACACTTTAACCCGGATTTAAACAAAAATAAGACATACAAACCGGTTAAAGGAAGCAACCTTCTTGATTTGGCCACTATGATCAATAAGTTCCATTGGGTCAAGAATGATAATCTTGACAACAAGTATGAGTGGCTCACTAAAGAAGCTAAGTCCTTCATCTTGCCTAACAAGATATGCCACATCAATGTCCGAAGTCCAAGCTACCTACTACCCGTCTTCGATGATGCCGAGATGATTATGAAGCAACATAGGGAATCGGATGCCAAGTCCTCCTCCTCCTCTATTGTGACTCCACCATATCCATTTTCCTACCGTGAATTCACACCAACTGGCAGTAATGTCGTGGTAGGCAACGACTACTTGACTCAACTATTGCAACATATGCATAAGGAAGCTCATGAGGATCGGGTCAATGCTTACCGAGCTCAATATCCACCCCTCCTTCACTTAGCTAGGCAAGGACTACTTGATCCACCATGTCCTTTGCCTAATTGGGCGGATAGGGAGGTATTCTTCCCAAATGCTTCTAGAGATGCCACCATGGATAGTGAAGTTGCTAAGGGGAAGGAGATTGTTGTTGATGACGGGAGAGGTAGTGACTCTTGCCATGAGGAAGAAGAGGAATAAGTGCAAAGTTCAAGTGATGATGAAGATGGTGAAGACTCCGGGTCCATGGAGGTAGATGATGATGATAATGAGGTAGTTGATAATGATAACAATGATAGTGATGAGGATGTCGCAATGAGCGACAATTGAGGATTGACAAGCTTTTGGAGGATGCCACAATCCATTGTGAGTTTCCTACACCTCCTCTTAGCTTTGTTTATGTCTCTTGTTTCAAATTTTTAAATCTTGATCATGGGATTTGAGTCCTAGCAACGCTTAGAGGAATCCCACTTCAGTTCCATTGAGGTGTCTTATTTTGTTCCCACTTTTGAAAATCCAAAATGACAATTAGTTTCATGCATTGCATACTTGAGCATGAACTCCCCCATTTTTACACTAGAAATAGTGTCTTACTTGGTTTGGGGAAGTTCAAGCACAAGCATTGGGAGTTAATCTAAATTAGCTCTCCAACATATAAATTCATACATCATATAGTGTAGTTTAGAATGCATCACTTGTGTATATGTCATATAGTTTGCATATTAGTATAGAAATCATGCATTCTCATTTAGCTTACATAGTTTCCTATCGTTTTGGCCATTGAGGACAATGCCCATACTAGTGTGGGGATGGGAAATTCTAACTTGACTTTTAAATCAAAAATAATAAAAATTGAAAAATTTTGAAATACAAAAACATGTTCCTTTATTTCACAAAAACAAAAACCATACAAATTTGAAAAATTGAAAAAAACCAAAAACATGTTCATTCCTTTATAGTGTAGAATTGTATATTTTGTATATACTTGTTTGTTTGTTTGTCTATCCTTCTTTCACATTGATCGACTATGCCACATCCGAGGCATGAGGATTATGAAGACCCAATGGTATGATCTTTCCAATCTCCTTTTTCCTCTCTATGTTAATGTGGCTTTATTTTGATTGATGCGGTATATACTAATGTGATTTTAGGAGTTGCAT
The DNA here is from genome assembly GCF_048544455.1 of Silene latifolia. Classification (NCBI taxonomy): domain Eukaryota; kingdom Viridiplantae; phylum Streptophyta; class Magnoliopsida; order Caryophyllales; family Caryophyllaceae; genus Silene; species Silene latifolia. Next base: position 73,197,363 of record NC_133536.1, read on the forward strand.
TTAGCTTATATGGCATACTAGTTGATAGAAGCATTTGCATTAGGTTGTATAAATGTTAGTTGCATCATGGCATGTAGTTGCATTTTAGAAAAATTTTGTGAAAACATCTATTTGGGAAACTTGGCAAGTGTATATAAGGCCCTTGTAGATACTTTTTCTTCTTAAGACTTTGCTCATTAGAATGCTTCTAAAATACCATAGGATGTGTCATGCTAGTATCCTTTGACCCATGGATTAAGGCCTAGTCAAGAGTACCTTGTGGTGTGATAATTCCTTGGCTACCGTTTATTCCAAGGCGACCCTTGAAACCCTACAACCATCTTCCACATCTACCACATTTTGTCAACAAAAAGGGAATGGACACAAAAATTATCAAAATTGAGTTCAAGAATTGAAATGAAAAACAAGAAGTTTGTAATTTGCATCAAAGAAAAGAGGAGTACAAAAATAAGGACTCATATGCTTCAAATAAAAGGCACCCTCGTTACTAATTGGGGTGACTTTGAAAATGTTCAAAAGAAAATGCAAAAAGTTGAAAGTTATCAAGTTTTGAAATGCCAAACATCAAAGAAATGGCAAAAAGAAAGTGTTCTCAAAAATCAAATGCCACAAGAAATTGGGGGGAATAACAACATCAAAAGCAAACTCCCATATGAAACTCAAAATACAAATGATCCCTTTATCCATCGAATCCACTTTTGTGCATGGTAGAGAGGGGACGACACTTCTTCTTGTCTTGGCAAGAAGGGGAATTCCGCGATCCTCCAGTTTTTCTAACACCATGGAGAGACTACTCTTGACGAACGTATTTAACGATTGAGGACAAAGGTACCCTAGCTTGACACAACTTGGAGGTGATTTATTGGTATCCTTCTAGGCTTAGTAGTTTGAAGAAACCATATCTATAATGAAGTGTGTACCCTTAGATTGTTTCCCTTGTAGATAATTTCCGCCACTTGGATGAGGAAAGTGGCTATTCATTTTTGTAGATGCATCCATTACTTCCTTTTGTGTGCTTAATGCTTGGATGTATCGCCATTTTGGCAAGCCCCACCTTGCCTTGAAAGAAGGCATCCTACCTCATGGTTGTCTTGTTGTGAGTTGAAGGGGCGGAGTGAGACCCGCTAATTGTCTTATATCGGCTATATTAGTAGGTTAGTTTAAATAAAGGTCCTAGTTTTAGTCACCTATTTACTCGGGACGAGCAAAGGTTCGGTTTGGGGATGTTTGATGTGACTCATTTTTGAGCACATTTAGTCCCCGAATTAACCTCGTTCCCATGCTTTATAACACATAATTGGGTCATTTACTATCTTTAGTTTCCCATTTTGCATATTCTTTGAGGTTTTGTCTCCTTGGTAGGAAAGGATTGCTAACCTTGCATTTACAAGGCGAAATGGAGCTAAATTGATCGCATCTAATGACCAAGCATCAAAGAGAAGACCAACACTAGAGGCCTAAGTAGATAATAAAGTGAAATGGGCAATGACGAAAGGATCCTTGCATCCCCAACACAATCCTTGCGGATTGTTGGGGAGCTAAAGAAGAGAAGCAGTCTGTTCAGGAAACCGAGCGGATCATGCAAGATCCGGGCGTCTTGTTCCCAGGACGAGTGGCTTGCAGCACCAGGAGCCGAGCGTCTTCCCCAGGATCCGAGCGGATCACAAGGTAGAAGAGCCCGTGCCACAGCACGAGACGAGCAGATCAAGGCAAGACTAGCAAGAGGATTCGCTCATTTCCTTCGGGAGTAGCATTTCCTCAACTTTTCTTAGGGTCTTAATAGTCATTTACGCCCTTAGTAACCCTAATCCTTGTACCTAATCTTTAGTATAAATACCCCATTGTACTACCTAGATTAGCATCATCTCTTATGCTCTCTTAATTAATCACTTCTTAATCCTCTCTTAATCTCATCTTAATACTCTCAAATTAGTCTTAATTTAGTTGTAGTACAATTTCTCAATATTAATCACATCTTAATCTTTCCTTAATTTCTCTATTGTTCTTCCTTTATTTTGGGTAATTAGAAGATTATTTGGGTTTATTTGGAGGATTGACAACCTTCCATCAATCATCAAGTACTTCTATTATTCTTTGCTTCATTATTTGGAATCATCTTCTTAGGTATAATTCCCTCTTAATCTTGTTTAATTATTGTTAATCACTTTCATTTATTCATCATGTTTTGCTTTGTTAGTATGATTGACAACCTTATTAGCATGCTAAACTTGATCATGAGTGAGTAGTCCCCTAGCTAGGGTTAATGGGGGAATTAGGGGAAACAAACATGGGGAATGATTCATGCTTAATCTAATATGTTCTCATAATTAAATTGCTTGCTTGTTGTGATTTCAACTTATGCACATGTTATGTTTGATGAAATGCGAGCCTATGAATCCTTGCATTTTTTACGCATCACCTATCTTTTCAATGAGGCTTGTAAGCTTATACACCAACTCGAGCCTCATTAGACCATGCATATAGTTGGTTAGGAAGGATTAAGTCGACTTGTAGGTGTTGTACAATCTAATCGATTCGGCTCCGGGACCCAAACCTTCTTAGGGATTGTAAGATATACACTAACTTGATCCCATCACAACAATAAGTGCTTGCTATATAATTGAGAACATGTTTGTATGATCAACTCCCATGAATCCCCTATGAACCCATGACACTCTAGTGCCTTTAATCAATTGTTTACAACCTCTTTACTTGCTTTACTTTGTTTTTATTCATCTTGTTAATTAGTTTAGTTTATCTCCTACCTCAACCCAAACTGTGACACCCTTAGACATAGCTATTTACAATTGAGAATCCTACATCAATACCCGTCCCTTGGGATCCGACCTTTACTTACCTCGTTACTAAGAGTAGTTTGTGAAGTTAAAAATATTGTTTTGGTTGGTAGCTTTTGACGACGAGTTTGAATCCACACCAAGCTCTCATTCTTGTTGTGAAAAATTACATGCTCTCCGAATAGAGCCACTTCAACATTATCCACTTCTTTCTTCCAATTGGGCTGTGTATCTTTGCCCTGCTCTTTAAAATTTCCATCTTTCACTTATCCTATGAATGGGGATTCCACTTTCTGAAGGAAATGTAGATCTTTATACATTTTAACATAATCTTATATGTCTAAATAATTTGTCATAAATTAATAAAGGTCTTATGCATGCAAACATTAAATAAAGAGATGAAAAGAAATGTCCTTACATTCAAGATTTCGGCTATTTGGGCACAAGAGAGATCACCTTTCTCTACTTGTTCTTGAGCTTATTCCAATGGAAGAACAAAGATCTAAGAGTAAGATCTCTCCCTAAATATAATACCCAAGGCTCCTCTTAATTTAATTAATATTACAAAACTAGTATAATATTAATTATAGTAGAAAATTGAACCAAAAATAATTATAAACACTTAAGTATTTTCGGTTTTGTAGAGAGATAAAGAGAGGATTTTATTTCTCTAGAAACTTATGTTTTTGGAGTAGTGAATGAATTAGAAAATAATACACTAGCTTTTAGTATATTACTTAGTAAAATTATAAGGAAAAACAATGATATTTTGTCTTCCCCAAAACCGTGTAAGAGGAGGCCTTATTGGGGAGCCAATGCATGAATAATTTGTTCTTCACAAGAAATAATAGGTATGCAAGGCTAGGGTTGCTTTTTCATCATCATGTTTTATCAATTAAATAAAACAATTAACTAGCTTAATCTCCCCAATTATTTCGGCACTTAACATAATATGGATCCCATATTATTTTTGTCAATTGTCTATATGTTACATGTTACATGTCACATATATATGTTATGTATTTTTAACATATTAAAAACAACGTATTAATAAAATACGTCACATACAAAATCGACTTGGTAATATCATAATTACTTGTGCCAAAATATTTTACCAATTTATAAATCACAACTGATTGTATTTATAACAATTCATTCAATTTAATTGTTACATTAAACAATTATTTCATCCGAGTAATGATACAATTCAATTACTCGGACCGTATCTTATTTAATCACATTTCAATATGATACGTAAATTTTACTTCCAAAATCGTCCGTCAATTTTCAAGTAATTTAATTAACTCGTAACATTATACGATTAATTAAATAATCAACTAAGAGGGTTGCCCTTTAGGTATGACCTAGGGGTCAATCGATCACCACCGTCACACGACAAGTAATGTCAAACTCTAGTAAGCCAATCATTACCGATATATGTTGACCATTTGAAGTAACAATATTACTTCCCAATTGTATTCATTTTAATGAGACTTAAACATGTGATCATCATGATCGTGATCGTGATCGCATTATTGTCGGAGGACACATATTCCAACAATCTCCCACTTGTCCTCGACAAGTGTGCGTCACCAATTCTCTTGTCCTATTACTATCTCCCACTCAATGCAAGGTGTCTTTCAGGTCGTACTTGCAAGTGATCATATCGAGAGTGGTTTCCTCGATCTGGAGAATAACTGATTGACCGGATTTATCTACACTGGATACCTTCCGAGCGTGGCCACGCATTTCCAGTTCATTACTCCTCGAGTGGCCCTGAGATATTGTTATAACCCTGACTAGGGGTGGACAATTCCTATTGCACTCATTCCCTTTGACTAGCCACAGCCATCATAACCCAAAATATGCCCATTTGACCCCATTTACGAAGGTCGTAGTAACACAAATCAAAGTTAATCTGAAACTGTGCCATCTTAGGCGAATAGTCTTTAGTCAAAAGAATCGACTCATTTGAATACTATAGTAGCTCTCGCCACGACCAGGCTATATAAATTTGCCAGAACTCTATAAGCGGTCATAAGGCCCGACAAAAAGTTCCTAACTCACCGCCTATGTGATCGACTAGTCATCTCACATGACTCTATGGCACTTGAACTTGCCATCAATCGCCTCACACTCTAGTCACTTCGAGACGTCACCTCATACAAGTGACTATGGGCAAATACGATGTTAATCCATGTTCACTTTAACGGGGTTCAATTGTCTCCACAACCCGTTGGGATGTAACAAAGTATAAATTAAAGATAAAAGACAAATGAGATTATGAACATGAACAAAAACAACACTTTTATTTCATTTCAAAATCTAACAAAAATTTGGTACACGTTTAAGTCCCATGGACGCAACATGTCCATCATGCTTAGCCTGCGATAAAGGCTTGGTGAGCGGATCGGCTATGTTGTCATCCGTCCCAACCTTACAAATCGCAATTTCCTTTCTTTCAATGAAATCTCTTATTACATGATATTTTCTAAGTACATGTCTAGATCTATTACTAGACTTCGGCTCCTTAGCTTGGAAGATCGTCCCACTATTATCACAATAGAGAGTGATGGGATCATCGGCGGTAGGTACTACTTTTAGACCTTCCGTGAATTGCTTGATCCACATAGCTTCCTTGGCAGCCTCGATCCGCAATGTACTCACCTCCGTTGTTGAATCCATGATTCTGACTTCCTTGAAGCTTCTCCATTTACGGCACCACCATTGAGCATGAAAACAAAACCACTTGTGATTTCATGTCATCTCTATCTGTTTGAAAACTTGAGTCCGTGTATCCTGTAACACGCAACTCAGTGTCTCCTCCAAACACTAGGATAGAGTCCTTAGTTCTTCTCAAGTACTTAAGGATGTTCTTGACAGCAATCCAGTGACTCTCACCCGGATTTGCTTGATATCTACTCGTCATGCTCAAGGCATACGAGACATCAGGACGTGTGCATATCATGGCATACATGATTGATCCAACAGCGGAAGCGTAAGGGATCAACTTCATGCGTTCAACATCATGGGGTTCGGAGGGACATTGAGTCTGGCTCAATATCGTTCCGGTTACCATTGGTACCAAACCCCTTTTGGATTTGTCCATGCTGAATCGTCGAAGAATCTTATCAACATAAGACTCTTGACTTAGTGCCAATATCCTCTTGGGTCTATCTCTATAGATCCGGATACCTAATATGCGTTGTGCCTCTCCTAAATCCTTCATTTGGAAGTGGTTACCTAACCACTTCTTACAGTAAGACAACATTGGAATATCATTTCCAATGAGTAGTATGTCATCGACATACAAGATTAGGAACACAACATTGCTCCCACTGAATTTCATGTATAAACATGGTTCCTCAACATTTCGAGTGAACCCATTTTCTTTTATAACATGATTGAATCGATGATTCCAACTTCTAGATGCTTGCTTAAGACCATATATGGATCTCTTAAGCTTGCATACCTTGTTAGGATTTGTAGAATTAACAAAACCTTCGGGTTGTATCATGTACACCTCCTCTTCTAAATGCCCATTTAAAAAAGCGGTTTTGACATCCATTTGCCAAATTTCATAATCATGAAATGCGGCAATCGCTAACAAAATCCGTATGGATCTTAGCATGGCTACGGGGCGAAGGTCTCATCATAATGGAGACCTTGGACTTGGGTAAATCCTTTTGCCACTAGCCTAGCTTTGTAGACATCGTCATGTCCTTCTATGCCATTTTTGACCTTGAATATCCATTTGCATTGGAGGGGTCTTGCCCCTTTAGGCAAATCTACCAAGTCCCAAACTTGGTTTTCAAGCATAGAATCCATTTCGGACTTCATGGCTTCAAGCCATAAGGTGGAATTAGGACTAGAGATTGCGGCCTTGTAGGTGGCGGGCTCGTCACTTTCCATAAGTAACACATCGAGTGTTCCATCTTCTTCGATAAGTCCCACATATCGATCGGGATGGCGAATTACTCGGCCCGTCCTTCTTAGTGGAGGAGGTACAACCGCGTTAGACGACGAAGGAACTTCTTCTTGCGTCTCTATCTCGGTTTGTGGCTCTTGAACTTCATTAAGTTCAAAATTTCTCCCACTCTGTCTTTTAGAAATAAATTCTCTTTCTAAGAAGACAGACTCGCAAGACACAAACACTTTATGATCTTGAGGTTTGTAGAAGTAATACCCTCGAGAGGTCGAGGGATAACCTACAAAGATGCATTTTTCGGATCTTGGGGCTAGCTTGTTGTCGTTCTTAGTTTTGACGTAAGCATCACATCCCCAAATCTTCATATAGGATATATTTGGGATCTTACCCGTCCACATCTCATATGGAGTCTTTTCGGTGGACTTTGTGGGACTATTATTCAAAGATCGAATTGCGGTTTGTATCGCAAATCCCCAAAACGAGTTCGGTAACTCGGTTTGACTCATCATGGATCGAACCATATCTAGTAAGGTTCGATTTCTCCTTTCGGCAACACCATTAAGTTGTGGTGTTCCGGGTGGAGAAAGTTGTGATATAATGCCACAACCTTTCAAGTGTGAATCAAATTCAAGACTAAGGTATTCACCACCACGATCGGATCGAAGTGCCTTAATTCTTTTGTTCAATTGGTTCTCTACTTCGTTTTGAAATTCCTTGAATTTCTCAAACGCTTCACTCTTATTTCTCATTAAATAGACATGCCCATGTCTACTTAAGTCATCGGTGAAGGTTATAAAGTAGTCATAATTACCACGAGCGGTGATACTCATTGGTCCACATACATCGGTGTGTATGAGTCCCAATAGCTCACTAGCTCGTGTCCCTTTACCACTAAAAGGATTACGAGTCATTTTGCCAAGTAGGCAATATTCGCATGTACCAAATGATTGATAATCAAATGGTGTAATCACATTAGTAGAAATTAATCTTTTGATGCGATCCTCGTTTATGTGACCTAATCGACAATGCCAAATGAACGCTTCACTTGGGTCACTTGTTTTGAGTTTCTTTGATTGAATGTTATAAATATCATTTGTCGGATTTGAGGTCTCTAAAATGTATATGCCATTGATGGAAGTAGCTTGGCCAATAACCAAATCATTCCTAGAAATAGAGCAACGATTGTTCTTAATGACAAAACAAAAACCGTCCATGTCTAGCATGGCGATTGAGATAATGTTTTTAGAGAGCGTAGGAACATAAAAACAATTATGCAAATACAACTCAAAACCGTTTGGCAAAGCTAGAACGTAAGTTCCTTTGGATTCGGCTGCTACCCGAGCTCCATTTCCAAGTCGAAGATCCACATCTCCCTTGCTAAGCTTCTCCACATCTCTTAAACCCTGTAGATGATTACAAAGGTGAGAACCACAACCGGTATCTAGTACCCATGTCGTAGTGGAAGTATAATTTATATCAATAACATAAATTTCTTTAGGAATTGTACCTTTTGGAGTAATGAGTCCTTCCCTTATATTTCGCAAATACATAGGGCAATTCCTAAGCCAATGTCCCATGCCATAGCAATAATGGCACTCATCATTAACTTGCTTGAAGTTTTTGATTTTCTTTCCTTTCTTCTTGAACCTATTGCCCTTTGTAGCAAGAACTTGATTGCTAGAGCTCCCACTAGCTTTGGCATCTTTGTCTTCCAGAGACAAAGACCCTATAGCTTGCATGAGGTAGTCTTCCTGAGACGGACTCACACGAGGTCTAGTAGTAGTGGGTGGTTTAGAAGTGGTGATGAAATTAAGGTTTCCATCCGAACCCATCCCGAAATGAAGTTCTCTAGTTGTATCGAAATTGTTGTTGGAGCATACGTCGTCAAGAACATGGTGATATGACTCAATAGTAATGGGTGCGGTAGCATTTGATGGATTCATTGCACTACAAATATGGAGGAAAGGAAATATTAACATTTGTCCTTTTAAATCATACTTGCAAATTTAACAAGATATGAGCATTCATATAGTGACCTCTACCCAACTATAATAAATGATTCCAAGACCCAAATTCATATCGACTTAGGCACGGTAGGGCCGATTCATCCTTTATCAATATAACTCGGTGGATTAACGTTTAATCGATTCTACTTTTAGAACTCTTGGTCGATAATATTACATTAACATTTATCTTTAGCCCAAAACACATTCGACAAGGGCACGGTAGGGCCGATACATCCCTTATCAAAAACTTTTGTTGAGTTCAATCCAAATTTCGAATAAATGTGTCCATGATCCAAATCCATATCAACTTGGGCACGGTAGGGCCGATACATCCCTTATCAACATGAATTCGGTGGATTTAACATTCATCACCCACTTCCCCTACGTAACAAGGTTTGTACCGGTAGTAGGGCCGAGTGCACTCCCTCGCGAAATAGGTTTTCATGGTTTCTACTATTTGGTAAGGCTATATCTCAATTAATTGTTTTAGCGAGAGGTCATGTCAATTTATTATCTATCACGTTTTAAGTGAACTAAAGCGGTGAACTACGATAATTCTAATTGACACGGTCGATAAACTCGATAAAAAGGATGCATGTTTTAGTTACGGCGATTTAGCGATGCATGTGACATAAAATAAAATGCAAGCATAAAGATAAATAAATCCTAGTATGGCCTTTCCTAAAATAGAAAAACTATTAATCTATTACATATTCGGAAACCAACTCCATTGGTCCCTTGAACTTCAGTTGTGGCACGCATCTCGAGGTAACACCGTCTTTATGTATCGCCATTCTTGAAGTAATCCGTCTTTATGAACTCCGGAATGAATAAAATTACATAATAAATTACATAATTTCCTATTATACATTTGTAACTAAAATAAAATAAATCTATTAAATATTACAAAACGGTGATACGAGATCACAATAAAAATTACAACCGAATCGATATCCCCATACATTTCGGGAAATACCAATTAAAATCTAAGGCCATACTAAGTAAAATTACATAATTCAAAATTACATAAATTAAAATTATGACAATCATAAATAAAAATGCAGCATTATAATATGTATGAACATGCTCAATTTTTATGCTAAATCGCCTTTAAATTGCCAATATCGTATATTACTCGGTTTTTACGGATTTGCGTGATTTCAACATTTTATAATCACAAATATGCATAAACTCATATTTATGCACTAGTTAATTACCCTAACCACTTAGGACTCAAAATATAGTCTTCACTAGTAATTTGACCATAATTAACTTTTATTTACAAATTTGTTCATAAATGGACCAAAATTACAAAAATAAGCTATTTAACTTCAAATAAATCACAAAATTTCAAATAAATTCAAAATTTGAAATTTAAAATTCATGAACATTCTGGAAAAATCCATGACACTCATAATGTTCAAAATCTTAGGTTAAAAATTTAGAAAATTTTCCGGAAAAACAATGTTGCGGTTTATCGATATTTAATAAAATAATCATAAAAACATGGAAAAAAAAAATATTTTCATTAACTTTTCAATTTTAGATCTGAAAAATATAATAAAATGCAACATTAGACGTTTTTCCTAAGTCATAGATTATATTTTATTAATTTTCACTAATAAAGTCACTATTTATGTCATTTTTCTTCAAAAATTCATAAATCATGCTAAAAGACTTCTTTATAGCCAATTATTTTACACACTTCTTGTAAAATTGCATGTGACAACATATAAATTTTCTATGACCAGATTCGAAATTTAACTCATATTAACCTATTTTTCTCTTAAATCCGAATTTAATAATGAAAAATTCATTTTTTGAGCATAACAAGTGCAAAAATTATGAAAATTTACAGGTTATCTCAAAATAATATATGTAACAACATATCCAAAAACCAAGTGAAAATTCGAAGTATAGCTAATTTTCGACCAAAAATGACATTTTTACTCATAAAATCACATTTAAATGTCATTATTATTAAATATGAACAATAAAAATCCGAAAAATTAACCAAAAATCCTAAAACACTTTAGGACCAGAAATATTAACATGCATGTAATTATTTCGTGATATATCATAATAACACAAATTTTACAAGTTTTATTTCGTTATTCATATAACTCGGAAAAACTTTTAACCAATTTGCATGCAAACAACCGTGGCTCATGATACCGATTGAAGGAAATGTAGATCTTTATACATTTTAACATAATCTTATATGTCTAAATAATTTGTCATAAATTAATAAAGGTCTTATGCATGCAAACATTAAATAAAGAGATGAAAAGAAATGTCCTTACATTCAAGATTTTGCTATTTGGGCACAAGAGAGATCACCTTTCTCTACTTGTTCTTGAGCTTATTCCAATGGAAGAACAAAGATCTAAGAGTAAGATCTCTCCCTAAATATAATACCCAAGGCTCCTCTTAATTTAATTAATATTACAAAACTAGTATAATATTAATTATAGTAGAAAATTGAACCAAAAATAATTATAAACACTTAAGTATTTTCGGTTTTGTAGAGAGATAAAGAGAGGATTTTATTTCTCTAGAAACTTATGTTTTTGGAGTAGTGAATGAATTAGAAAATAATACACTAGCTTTTAGTATATTACTTAGTAAAATTATAAGGAAAAACAATGATATTTTGTCTTCCCCAAAACCGTGTAAGAGGAGGCCTTATTGGGGAGCCAATGCATGAATAATTTGTTCTTCACAAGAAATAATAGGTATGCAAGGCTAGGGTTGCTTTTTCATCATCATGTTTTATCAATTAAATAAAACAATTAACTAGCTTAATCTCCCCAATTATTTCGGCACTTAACATAATATGGATCCCATATTATTTTTGTCAATTGTCTATATGTTACATGTTACATGTCACATATATATGTTATGTATTTTTAACATATTAAAAACAACGTATTAATAAAATACGTCACATACAAAATCGACTTGGTAATATCATAATTACTTGTGCCAAAATATTTTACCAATTTATAAATCACAACTGATTGTATTTATAACAATTCATTCAATTTAATTGTTACATTAAACAATTATTTCATCCGAGTAATGATACAATTCAATTACTCGATCAGTATCTTATTAAATCATATTTCAATATGATACGTAAATTTTACTTCCAAAATCGTCCGTCAATTTTCAAGTAATTTAATTAACTCGTAACATTATACGATTAATTAAATAATCAACTAAGAGGGTTGCCCTTTAGGTATGACCTAGGGGGTCAACTGATCACCACCGTCACACGACAGTAATGTCAAACTCTAGTAAGCCAATCATTACCGATATATGTTGACCGATTGTGAATAACAATATTACTTCCCAATTGTATTCATTTTAATGAGACTTAAACATGTGATCATCATGATCAGCAGTCGTGATCGCATTATTGTCGGAGGACACATATTCCAACACTTTCTTCTTGTCACCTTCCCGGCTATATTGATAAACCATAAAGCATGGCTCAAGCAAGTTGGGATCTCTCATAGTCTTATCAAGATTAAAGGTGATTGTTTCATCACCAACTTCAAGTGTGAGCATCCCGTGCGTTACATAAATCACCGCTCCGGCGGTGTGTAGGAATGGTCTTCCTAGAATGATTGATGTTGGAATCTTCCTCCATATCAACAATAACAAAGTCCACCGGTATGAAAAACTTTCCAATTCTCACGAGTACATCTTCCCATACCCCGAGTAGTTTCTTTATTGTTTGGTCCGCCATTTATAAGGTCATGTTAGTGCACTTAAGCTCTCTTACTTCTAGTCTTTCATATACCGAATTTGGCATGACACTCACACTTGCACCTAGATCACATAGTGCCTTGTTGATTGTGGTGTCACCAATGGTAGATGGAATGGAGAAACTTCCCGGATCCTTGAGCTTAGGTGGGGAATTCCCTTGAAGAACTGCACTACTTATCTTTGTGAAGGCGATGGTCTCCAACTTCCTTATGGACTTCTTCTTGGTAAGGATGTCTTTCATGTATTTTGAATAGGCCGGAACATGGTTGATCAACTCTGTGAATGGTATAGAAACCTCTAGGTTCTTTACAATCTCCATGAACTTTCCAAGTTGCTCATCAAGCTTGGGCTTGGCTTGGCGACTTGGAAACGGAAGTCTAATCACAATAGCTTCTTTTTCAACCTCTTTGGCCTTCTCTTCATTTCTCTTCTTTAATGAGTCATTGGTAGTTGGTTCCACTACCTTATGATTTCTCCTCAATGGTTCCATGACATCTCTTTGCTTGACACTTTCCTCAATAACATTCTCTTCAACTGGCATCTTAGGTCTCTCATATCTTGTACCACTCCTCAAGTGAATGGCATTGATGATCTCATGTCTTGTAGGAGGATTACCTTGAGGAGGTAATTGTCGTTTTTGTCTTTGGGAACTTGAAGAGGCCAATTGGGACAATTGTGGTTCCAACATCTTGGTATGAGCAAGGATATTGTTGATAGTAGTGTCTTTGGCTTGGCTATCTCTTTGCATTTGAGCAAAGAAATCTTGTTGGCTCTTTTGCATTTGGAGGACCGCTTTTTGAACATCAAAATCTTGGTCATTATATTGATTGTAAGAGGGTTGGTTTTGGTTGAAGTATGGTCTTTGAGTAGGATTTCTCATTGGAGGTGGGGTGTATGTTGGTTGAGGATTTTGAACATTTTGGCTTTTGTATGAGAATTTTGATTTGGTGTTTTGCATTGTAATAGTTGGAGTAAGGGGTGCCATTCTTGTATGCTTGGTGTGGACGCGGGCCCATCTGTACGACCAGCTGATATGTGGACATGCAACGGTCTTTTGAAAGCCACGCTCGCCGGCGTTAATATGCTTTCGACCACATCGTTTTAGATCGGTCGGTTTCGTCTCGGCAAGGGTCTCGAAACGATGTAAGAGATGTTCGGAGTCACCAACAAGCATTTGTGGGATGCTTGGAACCCGTTCGAATCCACTTTATACCTAGGTCAACCAAGACAAAAAGCGGTGTTTGACATAGGTACTAAAGATAAGGAGTCGTCCCTCTTTTGCATCCTATCTCTTGAATGACTCTCGTTCGCCCCGGATAAGGTCGTCCACTATCCAAAGATTCTGAGTAAGAGGTGGAGGTACGTATTGGAAATCCCTTTAATCGGACACCCAATCCCGCCCACGATAGAGGCCTCTACTGATCGATCTTGATTGGTTAAATGCAAAAGTTGGTAAAACTGGTAAATGCATGAATGCGCATCCACAAGTTTGAACCTAACATGTGAGCTTTATATGTCGGTTTATTTATCCAAATATCAAGTAATTGATGTCAAGTTGGATTTATTGTTGATTTGCATGCAAGACAGAAATTAAACATCCATTTACCGAGTTAGGTTTATGGTGCATAACGTGATCCGTTTGTCTTAGAAAGGCGTTTTGCAAATACAATATAAAAGGGGCAGATTTGGCATCTGACCCGTCCTGTATTCGGGTCAACCAAAGCCGGGATCGTCCTAGACAAGTGGTGGAAAAGAAGCAGGACCTGCATCAGGCAGCCTATTGAGACACGAGCCATCAGGCAATGCAAGTAGACCTGTCCTGGTTTGAAAATTGGAAAATAGTTGGCCTGTTTAGGTGCGGGACATCAGACGATCCAAAGGGATATCTTCTGTGTTGGACCATATAGATATATGATTAAGTTTTGATAATGACAAGTGTGTGCTTCGTTTTATATATACTCTTGCTCGTAATCGTTTGTTTAGTCTTTGTTAGATTGACTTAGGTTTACAAGTTTGGCAAGTAATGTTATAGCATTCTTAGCTATAACATTGAATATTTGTGAGGCATCATTCAAGTAATGTTATAGCAGCTTGAGCTATAACACTGAAGATTCTTAAAGCGTCATAGTAACTGTAACAAGTTTCAAGTATGATGATCACTCAAGCAAAAGGCTAGATCAAGTCTTTAACAAGCTCAAGATGAAGAGCTTTTGGTCAAGATAAAGAGAAGATCCTATCACTGAAGATCTCCAGGAAGATTAGCTAGTATAGGTCTTCATCTAATGACGACATCTTAAGAAAAGAATATTGGGAAGGTAAAGTTATAGCTATTTCACCTATAACTTTACTTACCAAACTTAAAGTTATAGCTGTTTCTACTATAACTTTGGGTAGCATTTTAATAGCACGATTTTAATAGTTTTAGAATCATTTTTCAAAGGATAAAATTCTTTAAACATATTTCGAACTCATATGTATCTATAGTGGAGTTGATTTATGGGTTGTTATAATGGATAACTTGCATATCTCTATTGGTTAGTAAAATGACTTATGGGTCGTCATGCTACCTAGGGTTTGCTAGTTTATTTTAACCTAACCCTAATCCAAGAAGAGAGATTTTCGTCTAGATGGACACGGGCCTAGGGTTTCGGCCGCTGGCTTTGAACCTTTCGGTTTTACAAGTCCTCTAGTACAAGTAACCTATCTAATTAAATCTAGCTTATATTTTTATAAGATATTTTCTTATCTTAAATATATACATGATTTAATTTGTTTACTTATCTGAAAATCTTAAAGATATATATAGTTATAGAAAAATAAGATTCACTTTTATCGTATTTACCTAAACTAATATATCTTGGATTGAATTAGGAAAGAGATAGAGATTTATCTCTTGCGAGATAAACCGCCTATCTCACTGCATCCTAGGGTTTCGTGCAAACCCTAGTTATTTCCTCTATTATAAATACATATGATCATTCTTTATTCTAGTTAAGCTTTTCGAACTATTAAAAATCCCTTGCAAACAAAATTGAGTTTAATTTTTAATTGGCTATTCTTATTGTTTTGCGTTTTGAAAATCTTGCGAAAAGTCATGCTCTTTAATTTGCTTATTTTTCTTAAGGTTAAGTCATAAGATAATAGTACTTCATATTGTTTCTTACTCGTTCAATTGTGTGAACACTTAGAAGAACAATCAAGTGCTTTCTTAGTAACTTAAGATAGTCAAAACCGAATATCTAGTGATATTCAAATTGAGTTATAGTTAGAGTTAGCTATACGAGTGGGTTGATAATTTTGTAATCCGGAGAAAGGTACTAAAATTATTAATCGAGAATAGTGGACGTAGGCTTCGACGTGTGAAGCTGAACCACTTCAAATATCGTGTGTCCTTGCAGTTTTTGTTTTCGTTCAGTTCATTACGTTCATAATCACTTAGTTAATTAGTTAAAGTTTAATTAATAAACTTTAAGTAATTAATCATTGATATAAAATAAAAAGTAGGCATAAGTTTTTTAAATACTCAATTCACCCCCCCCCCCCTCGAGTATTTCGGGTGTGATAGACTCTTCATTC
This sequence comes from Silene latifolia, assembly GCF_048544455.1. Classification (NCBI taxonomy): domain Eukaryota; kingdom Viridiplantae; phylum Streptophyta; class Magnoliopsida; order Caryophyllales; family Caryophyllaceae; genus Silene; species Silene latifolia. The sequence continues at coordinate 73,213,442 of NC_133536.1, forward strand.
TGCCTGTTTAAAATCGTTTGTAAAACGGTTTTTAAAGGGGTGTTTTGAACCGGTCTTTGTTTGAAAAGGTCATTTACACTGCTTTTATGCCCATATGAAGAACGAGACTTGAATAATCATCATTGTGTTGACAATATTCGATGTCGGGTTCGGTTTTGCAAACTTGACGTGAATAGTTTTGAAAAAAGATTATGAACTAATTGTTTTAAGTTCATTTATTTGTAATTAGTCGATATTTATTATCGTACTCGGGTTAAAAACCGACTTGGTATATGGAACCAAGAATGACTTTGTATTAGTGACTAATATGTTTGTTTTGAAATATAAAGAAATGAAATAAAAGGTTTTAAAATACCTTTTAAAATGTAATTAACGAAATATTATCACCGAAACACGGATTAAACCGTCATGGTATGAGGAACCATGGGTGAAAATGTTTTATGGTTAAAAGTTTATTATGAAAATGATTTGAAATATTTGAAATGGTAAAAACCGATTGCAAATAAGAAATGAAATAAAGAGGAAAGATGAGAGCAAACACGGTTGGATTAAGGCCTGAGAGGGCATAGAGGCGCAAGTTCCCTTGCTACGCAAGTAGCCCCTGTCTCAGGCCAAAATCTGGTTTTGGCTCATCTAACCTATATTTGAATCATGTTATGCATGTTTTAGCATGTTATAGTCATAAAACAGATGAAAAACATAAAGGAAGATGATTTTTACACCCTCATACTTACATGCGAGGCTTGAGACGAGAAATCGACGAAAGTGTAACAACTTGTTTGGTCGAAAAACTCGGTTGAAAATCGTTTTAGCAATGTAAAGAGGGTTTTGTTTAATTGGTGAGTGTGTAGTTGGTCGCGATGGTCGGTCAAGTGATTTAATGCACGATGACGGTACCAAACAATGTGTATGGCTTGTATTTTCGATCGGTAGGTCAAAAATACGTGTCGGTTTGTGACTTAGGAAGTCGAGTCGAGAATTTTAAGGGAGAAATGAGGGGGCGGACACTCGCGTACCTTCAAATGGTGGCATTTGAGGGGTATTTATAGAAAAATGGGTGGTTGTGTGCATTTTGAGCGACGTGGCCACATAGGCTACTCAAAGAGGCGCGAGCCATTTCGCGGGTCTTCGAGCTGTCTTGTCACTATCACGCAATTGAAATCATGATTTGTTCTATCCTATGTTTTGGATGACATGATTTGTACTTGACCATTCAAGTATTCCGGGAATAATTAACATGGAAGTTTTGAGAAGTTTGTTTTTTGTGTTTGACTCGATTTGACTCGTTGTTGGAGTCGGGATTTGAATTTTGAGTGAGTTTTTGGTTCGGTTACGATTTTTGTAATACCCGGCATTTGTGAGACCCGTACTTAGACCTAGGGACGCGTGAGGGAACCCACATATACTCGGAAGTAAGGGATAATCCTCTTACGAGACCAAGTAAGACCTAAACTAGACCTAGTAGACTTCCAGTGGACTGAGTAGAACCTTAAGTGGACCAAGTGAGTCGACACTCGGTCGAGTGAAGGTATACTCGACCGAGTGAGAGCCACTCGGTCGATTGAACCGGTCACTCGATCGAGAGAGCTGAGCTGTACCCGAGAAATAATATTTCGGGATTTCATCTTATCCCAACACCAACCCCTTCATTTTTCTCCTTCTTCCTTCTTACACTAAACCCTTATCCTTTCTCTCTAAATTGCTCCCACATGCCCTTCCCTTGGCCTTAAATCTTGGATTAATGGTGGAACACATCCCCTATGTCCCGATCTACCTTTGTAAGTAGAAATCTCACCCTCTCCTCTTTGTCTTACGATTAAATTCGAGTTAGGGTTACTAAGAGAGGTTAATTAGTATTTAGTTATGTAAAATGAGTAATTAGTAACTAATAATGAGAGATTTTATGTTGTATTATAGTATAGAGTGGTTTGTGATAGTTATTATATGATTTATGTAGGATGAGACGGTTTTATGAGATGGATATTTGGTGATTTTGATTAGCTTGAGGATTTTGCTAAAAGGTAGGTTATCCTATTCGGTTTCAATATTGTGTATGCATGTTTGAGTGTCTTTCCTTACTAATGCATTTATGAGTCGGTTAGTATGAATGTGGGATTGAATTCATGCATTTGGTCATATGAAAGTGTTGTTCTTCCCTTTGTCATGTATGATTGTGTTTGTGTTGTGTTGGAGGTCTATGGTGGTGGTACTTGATTATTGAGGAGATGTAAGACGGTTGAAAAACCATCTTGCGCTCGGGTCGCCCCTTGGAGCTTCCCACTCCAAGGGGGATGTGCACATTAATGACTTGAGTCATGGAGGGACTCGTGTGCTTGAGGTAGGACGTCTGGCAAGGGATCCGGTTGGCTTCGGACCCGGTACGTCTGGGCGTGTCTCGGTACCGGTATGGTGCTTGTATAGTCGAGTCTCATTTGTATGATTATGTCGTGTCTGCACTTATCAAGTCGTGTATTGAAACTGATGTTTGTTGTGTCCATGTAACTATCACCTATTTCCGGGGTGGCCTGTGCCGATCCATATGATATTTCCTATCATATGGGGATCAGTTGTTTACTGGTTAGCTTTGGTTGCTTACGGGAGATGGGATAAGCCGTGATGACATTCGAGTCAAGCATAGTTGATTAGATTAGTTTAGTAATCATGAGTTGTATTATTCATTTCATTTATTTCGCTTATGTATATGTAATCCACTAAATACTTGTTTATATAAATTGTTTCTCAATTGCGACTCCGATTTCACTACCTCAGGAAATCGAGAAGGTAACATTTCTCAATTACCTTTGCCGGGTAAGAAGGGGGTGTTACAGAGTGGTATCAGAGCTTCGATTTTGGAACCTAAACAAATGAACTAAAATGAACCTAGGCGTGTCTAATAAAATGAACCCGACCCGAGTGCAATAGGAGATTGGTTTTGGATGAGTGGGCGCCCTCATGTCAAAACTAGTGCCTATTGCCTCGGTTGGTCACCACGTGGGTGGTTACAAGTAAGGGTGAACGATATTGACAATGTTGTATGATTGCATGAATGATATGGTTGTTGCTATACTCTTGCATGCTATGAAATTTCACATGTGTATGAATGGATTTACATGTCTTGACAACTCTTGGAAAATGATAATCCCATTCCCTTGATACATATCATATGGTTATCTAATGCTTGAAAGTGTTATTGTTAGTGTATAAATGGCAACACTTCGGTAAGGTAAGTGCGAGTGTGGATGTAGGAAGTAGGGATCGGCAACCTTGGTGCCGCATGAGCTGACTCGGGACGAGTCATCGATAAATGGTGCTCTCGAACCTTGTATTGTCTTGCAGGAAATCCGTCGATAAGCTCTTAGTGAGAATTTGAAACCCAACGGGATCACTTGACCGAGTGTGAGTACCAACTCAGCCGAGTAAGCGAGCATTCGACCAAGTGGACCTGGTTCCAGGGGGTTATACATTCTGGAAAACCCGTCACTCGACCGAGTGGACTCGTACTCGACCGAGTGCACTCGGCACTCGACCGAGTGCACTCGGCACTCGACCGAGTGGGTTCACACGGGTTGGGTTACTCGGCTTAAAGCCCTTAATTTTCCTTAATTCTTCATCCTTATCTTCATACCTTCATATCTTCATCCCTTTCATCACCAAAATTCTCCCAAAAACCTCCATTGTTGCTCTAATTTGTTTGGAATTCATCCTATTTCTCCACTTTTCTTATCTAATCCCACTAATTAGTCAAGGTAAGCATATTCATCTTCTTCCATCTTTTTCCCCAATTTGAGTTTTCGTAGATCTACTCTTAAACCTTTTGATTTTTGTTAATTAGTTGTTCATTTTGCTTAATTCATGATACTAGTAAGCTTTTAATACCATTGTTGTTAACAAACTCAAATTTTTGTAGATAAATTTCGCCCACCATTTTAGAACTCGAAAATTGGTGTTCTTGAGTCAATGATTGAGTTTTGGTGATTGTTGTTGTGTATAGTTGGACAACAAAGGCTTAGCTTTTGTTGTCATCGATGGATCTTGTATGATATGTGTAAAATTTCGTCTTAAAACTTTTTAAATTTTCAAATTCTCGACAAGTCATGCCCGATTTTTGAATTTTTCATGAACAAAGTGTAGTATTAATTGCTTTATAAGACTACTATCTTGATTAATGATGTAGTAGGTAAGCCAAAACGGAATCAACTTTTGTCTTAAAATTTGGGTGAAAATTTTCTCAACACATTTTAGAACTCCCATGAACAAAGCATTTTTTTATATATACCTCAAAGGTGATTTTCCTATGTTGTGGAATTGAGAATTTTATATATGTTACTATCTTATAAGAAGGACTTAAAAGAAATTTTGTCTCAAACTCTTGAAAATTCGACACCAACCATATCGATTTTTGACTTATATTCACTACTTGTGTTGCTACTTACTTGCTCAACTTAAAGAATTTCTTATGACAAAGAAGCACTTCACTCACCTGAATCCCTTTCAAATTTAGACAAGCGAAATTTCTACTTCCACTAACTTTAATAAAATTTGGTCAACAACAAACATAACATGTAATTGTTTAAGTAAAATTTTAAGGTGGAGTGGGTCATGGTTGAGTCGAAATTTGACAAGTTGGATGATGAGTAAGAATAATACATGTAGTTAAAGTCATGTTTTAAGACCATATTAGATCACAAGACTCTTTAATTTACGGAAAACAATTTGTAACATGTGATTTTTTTTGGAAAGATGGTTAAAATTGCAAAGAAACTATCTTGGAGAACCCTTTCATTTGACATTCATCAATTTCATTTGACACTAGAACCGGTCGTGCAAGGAATGCTCGCCAACCTCAACAAGAGGCACCACCCGCTATCACCCTCCCGGACTACACGTCTATAACTTTTGGGAGTGAGGAGCACCGGCACAAGTTTGAGGTCCTAGCCACTAGGAGGATGGCCCCAACCAAGTGCATGTCGGTAAGTACCTTGGAGGCTCTAGAGATAGAGAAGGAGGTGCACAATATATTCGCGGTCCTCGGATTGGAGGGATTGTACAACTTAGATGAGATAAGTTATCACGACCTCACCCTCGAGTTTTTGAGCTCCTTCACTTATGATAAGGAGACTGATGAGTCATAATTATATACATATTTATGCCTCCCCTTAATTACTTTTGATACGATTTTCTTGCTAATTTATATTAATTACATGTCTTTTATGTTAGAACGTTGATACTTCCGCCATTTGATGTTTAATGCAGGAATGATGCATTTGAGGAGAAAAGGAATGAAATGGGCATCGCGGAGTGGGCATGAAGGAATACATGGAGCATGGCACGGGAATCTAGAAGAATAAAGGAAGAGAAGTGAAGAAGACAACACGAAGAAAAGAGCTGAAACAGAGAAGATCCTTGATTAATCCCAAGCATACTTGATCAACTGTGCAGGTTCCTCGATCAACTGCAGCTAGGCTCGATCAAGGAACCTGTGTACTCGATCAACTGCAGCCAGGCTAGATCGAGGAACCAACCTAATCAATTAAGCTAATTAAAATATGCAATGTCGAGAGTTGGGGTTCCTGAACTTTGGTGCCTCGATCCACAAGAGCTGGGATTGATCGAGGAACTTGGTGACTCGATCGAGTACATTGGGGCTCGATCGAGGAACCACTTGGTTCTAGAATATTCCGCAATTTTTCTTAAGTCGGTTATGATTTACTATAAATACCTAAACTCGTACCCTAGGTTATTTACGCTTTTATTTCCGTAGTTTCATATAGCTACCTTAGAAAACTCTCTCAAATACTTAGTTTTAGTTTAATTATTGTTCTTATTTCTGGATCTAGCTACTTACGGTATTGTTCTTAATATTTCCTCATTAATTATTAATTCGATTCATGCTATTATTTCTTTGTTCTTATTTATCGTCTTCAATTATGTCTTTTATTCAGATTATTGTTGTTATTTCCTTTAATATGAGTAGCTAAATTCTTAATCTAGGGGGAAAGGGAATCTAGGTTGTTAGAAAATGGATTTATTATGAATTGATTGTTAAATCGCTTTCTATTGTTGTTTAATTATCGTTTTAGATCTAGTTAATTGATTACTGATCAGAATTAATTAATTTAGTCTTGCATAAACTAGGATTTTCACCGACCGAGTTAAGACTAGTATAGGCCACAAAAATTGAATAGAGATAATTTAATTATAGCAATCGCATGTTAAATTAGAACTAAAAGAAATATTGAATCGACTGATCATATGACTTTGAACAATATAAATTGCTCAATCAATGAATTAAATCTTACCCTTGGATGACGACCTAGTGAACCCGAATCCCTAGAATCTTTAATATTATTGTTTATCATCTTTATTTAAATTGCTATTAGTTGTTAGAAAACAAACTCAATCAAACCCCATAAAATTGTTACTTTAAGACAAAATTTAGATATAAACAAACTAGATAAATTAACTAGACTCCCTATGGATTCGACCATGACTTACCGCTAGCTATGTTGTTAGTAGTAGTATAGGATTTATTTTGACTAAGGCAGATGACTGAAAAGAACCTTATCAAATTTGGCGCCGTTGCCGGGGAGGCAACAATTTCCTTGTTTGTTTTTGTTTATTTTTGTCTTATGTTTCCGGGAACTTCAGTTCCTTGAGACAGTTTTATCTTTTCTTGTTGTTTTCATGTATGCCCAGGTCTAACAGGTTAGAGATCCTACCTTTTGATCCCGAGCCAGAAAAGACTTTTCGTTACAGACAAAAATTTCAAAGAGAAGTAAGTCAAGTGGAAGACTTGAGTACACTTGACTACGAGCGGTATACTTTTGCAGAAGATTCATCCTTAGAAGAGGATACTCTTATTTTTGCACCTGTGATTTCTACAACACCAAAGATGCCTACATTAGCAAGTCACTCCGAACCCACGGTTGCTTCTATTCCAAAAGGCTTCAAGCTCCCAACTACTGACAAGGGAACTTTTTTTTTTTTTTTTTTTTTTTTTTTTTGGTGAAAATGTGAATATCATTAAAATCAATCATAGTACACCAAACACTTTTCATACTCATCATAAGCTAAGCCACTAATCTATTACATTAATGTGTTGTAGCCAAGCCTTACATTTCATTCTTCCCTTAACAAAATCTCCTTTGTTCACTCTAATTTTCACCAGCTGCTGTACTCCTTTCACAACTCGTCTTGGTTGAGTAATGTACTGCTCCAACCTACACTTGTTCCTACAATCCCAAATGCTGTATATGAGACCTGATATTGCCGCCATTACCACCTCCTTTTTCAGCAGTGATCGGCACCTCCAACGAATAATCCAATCCATCACATCTCCCTGCCACTGAATCTGTAGCCAAGTCTGCAATTGCATCAGACACTGCAAACTAAACGAGCATTCAAAGAACATATGACTTTGTGTTTCCAATTGCAATCCACACAGATAGCACACACCAGCAATGCTAACACCAAACTTTTGCAGCCTATCCTGCGTTAAAAAACGTTGCTGAACATAAATCAAAGTACTAAAGTTGTGCTTGGGTACACATACTCTATTCCAAACCATAGGTACCCAATCCTTCTTTGGACAAGGACCAAGTAACCACTGATAACCCTTCTGAATAGAATAATTTCCATCCCAAGCTCCATTCAAAAAACCTGGCTTAAGCATGTCCTTAACCTTGCAAATCTGTCTCCACGTCCAACTAGAATTCTGAGTAGGTTCATACATCCACCAATCACATTGCTTTATATAAATGTGATGCACCCATTGAACCCAGAGACTCTCCTTCTTACAAGGGAACTTTTGAGATCAAGCCTTCTTATGTAAGCTTGGTAGAGAGGAATATGTTTGGACGAAAAGCTGGAGAGGACCCCGCAAGGCACATGGAGAAGTTTGTCACTTATTGTTGCTCTATTCCTTTAACAGCTGGAGTAACTCAAGATCAGGTGAAGCAAACTTTATTCCCTTTCTCTTTGAGAGATGATGAATCCGAGTGGTTAAGGGACTTAGACATGGAGACCGACGCAGTTACCAACTGGACTTCATTGGCTCTTGCATTCTACAAGAGTTATTTTCCACCACAGAAAACTAATGCGTTGAGAAGTTAGATTACAAGTTTTAAACAGGGTCCTACTAAGGATTTTAATGAAGCTTGGATACGGTTCAAACGATTAGTGTGGTTCGTCCCTCATCATGGATTTGAGATTTGGTTCCTATGCAACCAGTTTTACAACTGGTTGTATGATGATCATAGAGCCTTACTTGATTCAGCTGCTAATGGGAGATTCCAAGATAACACTAATGACGATAATGCTTGGAAATTGATTAATCAGATAGCTACTCACACAGCTGAGTACGGTAATCCCAAAGAAAGTAAAAGAGAAAGTGGTCCAGATAGTGCGGTCGCGGAACAGTTGGAGGCCATACTTGCTCAAAAAGCATAATTAAAGACTACTCAGTCTTTGGGAAAGCAAGAAACGGTTCATATTGTTCAACAAGAAGTATCCTGCGAGAGATGTGGGATAGATGGCCACACTGGGGCCAAATGTATGAGTACCATTGAGTAAGTTCATGCCTTCCAATCTTTCAAGCAAGGTACTCCATATTCTAACTTCTTCCCTGAAAGGAGTCAGAATACTTTTGCTCACCTCCGCCACAAGGTGCTTATGTTATTCCTCCTAATCGTGGTAACCAACAACAAGGAAGCTTTGTTCGGCAAAATCAAGGAAGTTTTCAACAACTGCAACCTCCTCCTCAAGCTCCTAATAATGAAGTGTCGGAGTTAAAAGCTCTCTTACATCAAACTTGGATGATGCAACAAAAGAAAACGGCTCAAATCTCTGAACTCATGGCTCATAACAAGATGTTGGATACTCACGTTGCTCAAATGGTGGCTCAAAATCCTTCAAAACAGTCCGGCCTTCCTCCTCAAGGTAAACAAGCTCATGAGCAAGTTAATGCAATTTCTTTAAGGAGCGATACTTCTTATATAGGTCCGAACATGCCCATTAATGAAGATGAGGTTCCCTACATGCATCCAAAGGGATTGGGAAATTTGGAGCTAAGTGACGATGAAAAAGAAATTGACGAAAGTGAAACAGGGGATTTGAAGAAAAGCGAGAAAAGCAAAAAAGACGGAACTGACATGGTGACTCGATCGAGTAGGACGAGGCTCGACCGAGGAACCAAGCCACTCGATCGAGTACACCTCGGGCTCGATCGAGGAACTACCCCTGTTGATCATTTTTCGTCTATTTCAGCTACGACATTGGAAAAAATAGATTCCTCGATCGAGTGACTACTGGGCTCGATCAAGGCACTCCTATAACTGACGTTAATATGTCCAAACCGTCTTCAAATGCAAAAGAAGCCGAGCCAATCAAAACTCAACTAACTTTTCCCCAAAGATTGCAGAAATCAAAACTTGAACAACAGTTTGGGAGGTTCATGGAGGTAGTAAAGAATCTTCAAGTGACAGAACCGTTTACTTAATTGGTAACTCAAGTGCCGGCATATGCTAAATTTTTGAGAGAGATCTTATCAAAAAAGCGGTCTTTTAATGAAGTGGAGACAGTAGCATTTACTCAGGAGTGCGCGACCGCATTACAAGCTAACTCACTGATGTAGAGTGTGATGTCGTCGAGTCACATCCAATCAAAAACATTTATAGTACTCAACATACAACTAGTTAGTGGTAAGTCGAGGTCGATCCATGGGACGGTGGTCACTCAAATTATTCAATCTAATTATGGTTGTGCTTGGGGTTGTCAAAATTATAATGGGTTGATGATTCTAATCTAATAAAAGCAATAAACAAGCAACAAAAGGAAAGATGTAAACAATTGATTAAAAATGCTAGGATATCATGGGTTCATAAGGGATTCATGGGAGTTGATCATACAAACATGTTTCCTACTAGATGCAAGCAATTATTGTTGTGATGGATCGAGTTGGTTTATATCTTACAATCCTAGGAAGGTTTGAGTCCCGGAGCCAAATCGATTAGATTGTACAACACCTACAAGTCGACTTAATCCTCCCTATCCAACTATATGCATGGTCTAATGAGACTCGAGTTGGTTTATGTCTTACAAGTCTCATTCAAAAGATAAGTGATGGTTGTAAATGCAAGGATTCATAGGTTTAGCATTTCATCAAACATAACATGTGCATAAGTTGAAATCACAACAAGCAAGCAAATTAATTATGGAAGCATATTAGATTAAGCATGAATCATTCCCCATGTTTATTTCCCCTAATTACCCATTAATCCTAGCTAAGTAACTACTCACTCATGATCAAGTTTAACATGTTAATAAGGTTGTCAATCATACTAACAAAGCCAAACATGATGAACAAGTAAGAAAGATTAACAATAATTAAAAAGGGGATTAAGAGAATTATACCTATGGAGATTCCAAAATAATAATGCAAAAAATAATAGAAGAACTTGATGATTGATGAAAGGTTGTCAATCTCCCAATAAACCCAATAATCTTCTAATTACCCAATAATAAACTTGAATTACTCAATAATAAACTTGAACCATAATTAAGGAGAGATTAATGTGAGATTTGTGAAAAGATTAAATGATAATCTATTCTAATCTACTCCTAATCTAATATAAAGAAGGATTGAATTAACCTAATGAAAACTTGATGGTTTGATTATTACAAATGGGGTATATATAATAGAGCATCATTAGGTTAAGCAAGGGTAAGATAGTAATTTAACAATGCTGATTGTTGGGTAGGGAATCGCCGGTCTCAAGAGAGACTCCGGTCTCCTTTTTGCCGGTCTTTGAAAAATATGCGCATCCTTCATAGAACAAGAAGAACACGAAAGTTGCTGTAAGGGAATCCTAGCGGATTGGTCTCGGGACGAGCGGATTGGCGGACAGCTTCTTTGTTTGACCTCGGATTGTAAAACGGACGTCATTTTCTCATCCGGACTCCTATTGGAGTGATTCAAAAGCCTAGATCACTTGTTTTTTCGACGCCGTTCCATCTAGCATATTTTCAGAGCCAAAGGAGCAACTCTTGGTTTGGGTTTCGAGCAATTTCTTCTTGTAATGCCTTCCCTCTCGTCATTTTTACTTTTAACCCTTTGATCCTTATATATACACTTTATTCCTACATCCTTGGTCATCATTCTTGCCTCCTCTTCATACTAGTCCATCTAATATCATCAATAAGCTTCCAAATATGCATGAAAGACGGGAATTTCCGCCTTATTATCTCCTTTCCTACAAAACATGCACAATGCAATAGGAAAACGAAATAGGAAGGAATTGACGGATAAAATGGTCATGAAATGCTATAATAGTATGCAAAATAGGCTCAATTAGGGGACTAAATGTGCGCAAATAATGTTCACATCAAATATCCCCAAACCGAACCTTTACTCGTCCCGAGTAAAGAGGTGACAAAAACTAGACCTTTATTTAAACTAACCTACTAATATAACCGATATGAGACAATTAGCGGGTCTCACTTCGCCCCTTCAACTCACAACAAGACAACCATGAGGTAGGATGCATTCTTGCAAGGCAAGGTGGGGCTTGCCAAAATGGCGATACATCCAAGCATTAAAGCACACAAAACAAGTAATGGATGCATCTACAAAAGAATAGCCACTTTCCTCATCTAAGTGGCGGAAATTATCTAAAGAAGAAGCAATTCAAGGGTACACACTCCTTCATAGATATGGTTTCTTCAAACTACTAAGCCTAGAAGGATACCAATAAATCACCTCCAAGTTGTGTCAAGCTAGGGTACCTTTGTCCTCAATCGTTAAATGCTTTTGTCAATAGTAGACTCCCTATGGTGTTAGAAACACTGGAGGATCGCGGAATTCCCCTTCTTGCCTAGACAAGAAGAATGGTCGTCCCCTCTTTACCATGCACAAAAATGGATACGATAGATAAAGAGATCGATAGAATTTGAGTTTCACTTTGGGAGTTTGCTTTTGTTTTTGTTTTTCCCCCCAATTTCTTGTGGCATATAACATTTGAGAACACTTTCTTTTGCCATTTCTTTGATGTTTGGCATTTCAACACTTGACAACTTTCAACTTTTCTTTGCATTTTCTTTTTGAACATTTTCAAAGTCACCCCATATGTAGTGAGGGTGCCTTATATTTGAAGCATAGGAGTCTATTTTTGCTCCTCTTTTCATTTGATGCATTTTTGCAAACTTTCTTCACTTTTCATTTCATTGAACTCAAATTGATTTCTTTTTGTGCCCATTCCCTTTGATGACAAAAATGTGGTAGAACATGGATGATGGATGCATGCATGGTTTCAAGGGTCACCTTGGAATAAACGGTAGCCAAGGAGTTATCACACCACAAGGTATTCTTGACTAGGCCTTAATCCATGGGTCAAAGGATACTAGCATGATACATCCTAGGGTGTTTTACAAGCATTCTAACAAGCAAAGTCTTAAGAAGAAAAAGCATCTACTAGGGCCTATATACACTTGTCAAGCTTCCCAAGTAGACGGTTTCACAAAATTTTTCTAACATGCAACTACATGCCATGATGCAACTAGCATATAAACATCCTAATGCAAATGATTCTACCAACTAATATGACATATAAACTAAAATGCAAGCCCTAAGTTCACATTGTTATACCGCATCAATCAAAATAAAGCCACATAGTCATTAACATAAAGAGGAAAAAGGAGATTGGAAAGATCATACCGTGCGGTCTTCAATATCCTCATGTCTCGGATGAGGCGTAGTCAATCAATGTGAACAAGGGTGGAACAAACACAATATATACAACAATATATACATGACTACACTATAAAGGAAATGAACTTGTTTTTGGATTTTCAATTTTTCAAATTTTTATGGTTTTTCGAAATTTTTGATTTTTTTGGATTTTTGAATAAAAGTTAAGTTAGAATTCCCCATCCCCACACTAATATGAGCATTGTCCTCAATGGCCAAAATGATGGGAAATTATGCAAACATGATGCATGAATTCTACACTAAATGCAAGCTATACTAATCTACACTACATGATGCATGGGTTTTTATTTATGACGGAGAGCGTAATTTAGATTACCTCCCATTGCGTATGCATGTACTTCCCTAAACCGAGATAGACATTATTTCTAATGTCCTAAAGTTGGGTGTATTTCAAGCACACAAGATGCAATGCATGAAACTAAATTGTCATTTTGGATTTTCAAAAGTGGGAGCAATAAAATAAGAACACCTCAATGGGGCCGAGGTGTTAGTCCTCATGTTGCTAGGACTCTCCAACTAAAGACAAAGTCAAATATTGTACAAGTTAACAAAACACAAACTTCTTTCATGAAAATTGAAATTAAAGAGAGGAGATGAGGAGACTTCACTTAAGCTTGAGATGGGTGCCTCACGCCCGCTCCATCTAGCTTATGAAGAGATCTTCTAGAGATCGGCATCATCCCCCTCTAGATCGCTATCCCATATTTCCTTGTATGCATCACTTGTATTCGGGTCCATGAATTCGTCCTCTTCACTTCCAAGCTCCACCGTGTCCCCTCCGCAAGAATTGTTGCTCCCTTCCTAAGGTGTTGATGTGGGAGGTAGAAGAACTTCCTCTTACCCTTGGTCTTCTCCTATCCCTAAAGGAAGATCCCTTTGGTGGCATTCTTGGATTGTTGAGCTGGAATTTTTGATTTGTTAAAGTATAAAGATGCTCTTTGTGGATTGAATGTTGCCTTTGAAACCCTAGAAATTTGGGGCTTTTTTATTTTGTGGGGTAAAAGAGTGTTTAGGATATGCTTTGGAGTCATAAGGAGGTGGGTTTTTATAATACAAGTGGAAGGAAGAGTGATGTGTCATAAATTGTGTGCTGGGGTGTAATAAAATTAGGAAAAATCGGGATTGGTTACCGCAGGAAGACGAGCGGATTCGAGCACAAGACGCTCGGATTCCAGCATTTCGGGACGAGCGGATTTGAGGGAAGACGCCCGGATTCTGTCACATTTAATTTTCCAAAAATTTGACGCAGCCAAGACGAGCGTCTCGAGCCCAAGACGCTCGGATTTTCTGAAAGGAGACGGGCGTCTTTTCCCAAAGACGGGCGGATTCTGTGACAGGAACCTTTCTTGAAATGTACTGGCAAAAAGACGGGCGTCTTTCTGCAAAGACTAGCGGGTTCTTCAGGACGAGCGTCTTCTATGCCAGGACGCTCGGATTCTTCAACAGTCCCAAAATTTCAATTTTACAGCTTAAATGGACGGACGGATTCTGCCAAAGACGCCCGGATTTCAGCAGGACGGGCGGATTCCAGGGAAGACGCTCGGGTTCCTTGCTGCGGATTTTACTTTGATTTCCGTGACTTTGATAAATGCTTCCCCACACTTGAAGATTGGTTCCTTCTTTCATTCAAAATTTGTTAGTGACCCTCCCTCTCTTACTCTCATGGAAAGAATTCATGTTTATAAATAAAGGAAGGCAATAAAATTATAAATACAAGTTAGAGGGTTAGTATATTTACAAGTGGTGGTTTAGGGAGGACTCCACCAAACTCTCCCTTTTGATGATTCTTTCAAGGATGAGGAGGCCCGAGGTAGGTGACCTCGACCTCTCCAATAAACGCTCCCTCATAGTATGGCTTCAATCTTTGACCATTGACCTAGAATTTGCTTCCATCTTCCGCCTTTATTTCAAAATCCCCATATTTTCCAACTTCGGTGATCACATAGGGACCCATCCATCTAGAGTTCAACTTTCCCGGAAAAAGTCGACAGCGGGAATTGAATAGAAGGACTTTATCCCCTTTGTGCAAGGCTTTTTGCTTAATCCTCTTGTCATGGAGCAATTTTGTCCTTTCCTTGTAGATCTTGGCATTCTCATATGATTGTAGTCGGAATTCTTCCAACTCTTGAATTTGAATCATCCTCTTTTGACCACTTAATTTGAGATCAAGGTTAAGTGCTCGGATTGCCCAAAAAGCTTTGTACTCCAATTCGATTGGCAAGTGGCATGCTTTTCCATAAACAAGCTTGTAAGGGGAGGCTCCTATGGGAGTCTTATAGGCCGTCCTATAAGCCCAAAGAGCGTCATCAAGCTTTGTGCTCCAATCCTTTCGGGTCTTATTCACAACTTTCTCAAGAATTTGCTTGATCTCTCTATTCGAAACTTCAACTTGACCGCTTGTTTGAGGATGATATCCCAAGCCGGTCCTATGTTGAACACCATACTTGGTCAAAAGAGATGCGAGCTTCTTTTCATGAAAATGCGTTCCTCCATCACTTATGATTGCTCTAGGAACTCCAAATCATGGGAAGATTATTTTCTTGAAGAGCTTGGTGACCGTTTTTGCATCATCGTTTGGAGTGGCAATTGCCTCCACCCACTTTGAGACGTAATCTACGGCCACAAGGATATACTTATTCCCATTGGATGTCACAAACGGACCTTGGTAGTCGATCCCCCAAACATCGAAGATCTCCACCTCTAGTATGCCCCTTTGTGGCATTTCGTTCCTCCAAGAGATATTCCCCGTTCTTTGGCAAGCATCACAATGAATGATGAATTCCCTCGTGTCTTGAAACATTGTAGGCCAATAGAAGCCCGATTGAAGAATTTTTGCAATGGTTCTCCTTGCTCCATGGTGCCCACCGTAGGGTGATGAGTGACACCCTTCCGAGATTCCTTGGATTTCCCATTGAGGGATGCATCTCCGGTAGAGCCCATCACTACACTCTTTGTATAGGTTTGGGTCATCCCAAAAGTACCTCTTTACTTCGAATAGGAACCTCTTCCTTTGGTTGCGGTTCAAATTTGGAGGGAGTACTCTTCCAACGATATAGTTGGCATAATCGGCAAACCATGGGGTGATGTGCTTTCAAATTGTGTTTGAATGGCCATCAAGATATCGTCGGAAAATGAGTCATTGATCGGCGTTTCTCCTTGTTCATCATGAAACCGGATCTTTGACAAGTGATCCGCCACTACATTTTCGGCTCCTTTCTTGTCTCTTATCTCAACAACCTTGGTTTTGCCTCCTTCTTTATCAAGAGATGTCGGAGAGCACGGTGATCCGAAAAGACAATTACTTTGGATCCAAGTAAGTATGAACGAAATTTGTCCAAAGCATAGACAATGGCAAGAAGCTCTTTCTCGGTGGTATCATAGTTCACTTGGGAGGGATCAAGAGTCTTGCTTATATAATAGATGGCATGAAGAGCTCTTCCTACCCGTTGGCCAAGAACCGCTCCAACGGCGTAGTTACTAGAATCACACATAATCTCGAACGGTAATTCCCAATTTGGAGATTGAATGATCGGTGCCGAGATTAGTGCTTCCTTGATTCTATTAAAGGCTTCAACACACTCATCAGTGAAATGGAATTGGGCATCTTTAAGTAAGAGTTGAGTGAGGGGTTTCGCTATTTTTGAAAAATCTTTTATGAAACAGCGATAGAAACCCGCGTGACCGAGAAAACTTCTCACCCCTCTAACATTCACGGGAGGTGGGAGTTTCTCTATCACCTCAACCTTAGCTTTATCGACTTCGATGCCCTTTTCCGAGATTAAATGACCCAAAACAATTCCTTCATTGACCATGAAGTGACACTTTTCCCAATTTAAAACAAGACTAACATCTTCACATTTTTGCAATACAAGAGAAAGATTATGCAAACATGAGTCAAAGTCCTTTCCATAAACGCTAAAATCATCCATAAAAACTTCCATTATGGTCTCTAGGTAGTCGGAGAAGACACTCATCATGCATCTTTGGAAAGTGGCGGGGGCATTAAATAAACCAAAAGGCATCCTCCTATATGCAAAAGTACCATAAGGGCATGTGAAGGTGGTCTTATGTTGGTCATCCGGGTGTATAGGGATTTGGAAGAATCCCGAATACCCGTCAAGGTAACAAAAGAATTTGTTGGAGGCTAACCTCTCAAGCATTTGGTCAATGAATGTTAGGGGGAAATGATCCTTTCTTGTTGCGGAATTCAATTTTCGATAGTCAATACACATACGTCAACCGGTGATCTTCCTTGTGGGTATTAACTCATTCTTTTCGTTTGTTACCACCGTGGTACCTCCTTTCTTAGGTACCACTTGAACTGGGCTAACCCACAAAGAGTCCGATATGGGATATATTATTCCTGCATCAAGTAATTTCATAACCTCTCCTTTGACAACTTCTTGCATGTGGGGGTTTAACCTTCTTTGAGGTTGAATGGTAGGTCTATGGTCCTCCTCTAGATGAATTCTATGCATGCAAAAGTTGGGACTTTTACCCTTAAGGTCACCTAGACTATAACCTATAGCCTTCTCATGTTGTTTCAACACATCAAGCAATTTTCCCAATTGGTTCTCATCAAGTCTATCATTAACAATCACGGGTTTGGTCTTTGATTCATCAAGGTAAGCGTATTTCAAATTTGGGGGAAGGGGTTTTAAAGTAGGGGTTTGTACCTCACTTTCCTCCTTTGGAGGTTCATTGAGAATTTGCTCCATCTCCATTAGACATTCCATTCTCATGGCATATTCAACTTGTTCTTCATTCTCATCAATATCATCACACTTGAATTCCATGACGAATTCCTCTTGCTCTTGAGCTTGTAAAATGTCTTCTAGGATGGATTGCTCATCTTCTATAGGTTGACATGCTTCTACAAGGATGTTATGTACTAATTCGGATTGTGCATGAGTAAGTTCTTTGTTAGCTAGAGCGGCCTCAAAAAGATCTACCTCCAATTCCCAATACATATTTTTAGCCTCACTTGCTTCCAAGGCTTCCAATGCTTGCATGGGATCTTTGAAGAAAGGTATACTTAAGTGGTCCTCTACAAAACAATCTATCAAACAACTTGGAAAAAAGTTAGAACAAACCTTGAGGAGTTTTACTTCCCCAATGTAAAGAAAGACACAACTAATAACAATATAAGAAAATCTAAATCAAGTTAACACCGTCCCCGGCAACGGCGCCATTTGGATATAGAGTGTGATGTCGTCGGGTCACATCCAATCAAACACATTTATAATACTCAACATACAACTAGTTAGTGGTAAGTCGAGGTCGATCCATGGGACGGTGGTCACTCAAATTATTCAATCTAATTATGGTTGTGCTTGGGGTTGTCACAATTATAATGGGTTGATGATTCTAATCTAATAAAAGCAATAAACAAGCAACAAAAGGAAAGATGTAAACAATTGATTAAAAATGCTAGGATATCATGGGTTCATAAGGGATTCATGGGAGTTGATCATACAAACATGTTTCCTACTAGATGCAAGCAATTATTGTTGTGATGGATCGAGTTGGTTTATATCTTACAATCCTAAGAAGGTTTGGGTCCCGGAGCCGAATCGATTAGATTGTACAACACCTACAAGTCGACTTAATCCTCCCTATCCAACTATATGCATGGTCTAATGAGACTCGAGTTGGTTTATGTCTTACAAGTCTCATTCAAAAGATAAGTGATGGTTGTAAATGCAAGGATTCATAGGTTTAGCATTTCATCAAACATAACATGTGCATAAGTTGAAATCACAACAAGCAAGCAAATTAATTATGGAAGCATAATAGATTAAGCATGAATCATTCCCCATGTTTATTTCCCCTAATTACCCATTAATCCTAGCTAAGTAACTACTCACTCATGATCAAGTTTAACATGTTAATAAGGTTGTCAATCATACTAACAAAGCCAAACATGATGAACAAGTAAGAAAGATTAACAATAATAAAAAAGGGGATTAAGAGAATTATACCTATGGAGATTCCAAAATAATAATGCAAAGAATAATAGAAGAACTTGATGATTGATGGAAGGTTGTCAATCTCCCAATAAACCCAATAATCTTCTAATTACCCAATAATAAACTTGAATTACTCAATAATAAACTTGAACAATAATTAAGGAGAGATTAATGTGAGGTTTGTGGAAAGATTAAATGATAATCTATTCTAATCTACTCCTAATCTAATCTAAAGAAGGATTGAATTAACCTAATGAAAAATTGATGGTTTGATTATTACAAATGGGGTATATATAATAGAGCATCATTAGGTTAAGCAAGGGTAAAATAGTAATTTATCAATGCTAATTGTTGGGTAGGGAATCGCCGGTCTCAAGAGAGACTCCGGTCTCCTTTTTGCCGGTCTTTGAAAAATATGCGCATCCTTCATAGAACAAGAAGAACACGAAAGTTGCTGTAAGGGAATCCTAGCGGATTGGTCTCGGGACGAGCGGATTGGCGGACAGCTTCTTTGTTTGACCTCGGATTGTAAAACTGACGTCATTTTCTCATCCGGACTCCTATTGGAGTGATTCAAAAGCCTAGATCACTTGTTTTTTAGACGCCGTTCCATCTAGCATATTTTCAGAGCCAAAGAAGCAACTCTTGGTTTGGGTTTCGAGCAATTTCTTCTTGTAATGCCTTCCCTCTCGTCATTCTTACTTCTAACCCTTTGATCCTTCTATATACACTTTATTCCTACATCCTTGGTCATCATTCTTCCCTCCTCTTCATACTAGTCCACCTAATATCATCAATAAGCTTCCAAATATGCACGAAAGACGGGAATTTCCGCCTTATTATCTCCTTTCCTACAAAACATGCACAATGCAATAGGAAAACGAAATAGGAAGGAATTGACGGATAAAATGGTCATGAAATTCTATAATAGTATGCAAAATAGGCTCAATTAGGGGACTAAATGTGCGCAAATAATGTTCACATCACTCACCACCAAAGCTTAAGGATCCAGGGAGTTTTTCTATTCCTTGTTATATTGGTAGTATAGCTATTGATAGAGCCCTTTGTGATTTAGGGGCTAGTGTTAGTGTCATGCCATATTCAATATGTAAAAAGTTAAATATGGGTCAGCTTCGTATCACTAATATGACCTTACAAATGGCCGACATATCTTTAAAGAAGCCTATGGGTGTCTTAGAGGATGTGCCGATTAGAGTAGGGAAGTATTTCATTCCAGTCGACTTTTTTTTGTTATGGATATGGCTGAGGATTCTCAAGTACCCATCATTCTTGGTAGACCATTCCTTCACCCTACAGGAGCACTCATAGATGTTAGGGATGGTAGTCTAACACTAAGAGTTGGGGATGATACTATTAGATTTGTTCTTGATAATACTTTAAAACGTCCTTTTGATTTAAAAGATTCTTTTCATATGATTAATGCTCTTGATCCTACTTATGATGATTATCTTGCTTTGTGTTTTGACAAGAATCTACCTGACGCCCCTGCTGCTGCGCCATATTCATGGAGCAAGGAAGTAGATGAGATAGAGAAGTTGATTTATTGAGATGAACCTCCTCCTGAGATGGTTTATAGCTGTGATGAGAGTGTTGACATAGAAGTCGAGTTGGATGATTTGGAGGCCGAGATTTTCAAAGACACTAGTACAGAAATGGCTTTTGGCTACGGTTAAAAAAGGCTTTAGGCTACGGTCCGTCGACCGTAGTAAATCGGGGCGTTGCCTTAGATCAAGTACTTACGGCTACGGTTAGGAACCGTAGCCTAAAGTGACTTTTGGCTTCGGTTATATCTGCGAACCGTAGCCTAAAGTGACTTTTGGCTACGGTTATTAAGGTTAAACCGTAGCCATAAGTTGATAAAAGGCTACGGTCTTTTTAACAACCGTTGCCGTTTCTCAATTAAAATTTAAAAAAAAAAAATATTTCCAATATATTTTTTCTGGTGAATGTAAACTTTTTATAAAGATAATAATTAATTACAATGTTTAACTTACAATTGCCATTGCAAATCAACATTAATATTCAAAGTTAGACAAAATAAATAATCATATTCTACTCGGAGAGCTGAAGCCCCCGATATTCTCCATGATCCAAGTAGCATCATTAGACTTGATTTTATACATCACATGTTTCCCGGCCTGCCAAATTTGATCATGAAGACTTGATATTATGTCCATATGCACTCGTCCATAAACATACCAGTGGTTAAATGCGTAAGGAAATTAAAACTGAAGGAAATGTAGATTCAAGTACATTATAACATACTCATATATGTCAAATTAATTTTGTCATAAAATTAAAACGGATTTTATGCATGCAAACATTAATATAAAGGAAGAGAAATAATGTCCTTACATTCAATATTTCGGCAATAATGGGCACAAGAGAGATCACCTTTCTCTACTTGTTCTTGAGCTATTCCAATGGATGAACAAGATCTAAGAATAAGATCTCTCCCCAAGCTTTATACCCAAGACTTAACACTTAATCTAATTAATATTATAAGTACTAGTATAATATTAATCTTAGTAGAAAATTGAACCAAAATAATGTATAACACTTGAATTATTTCGGTTTTGATGAGAGATAAAAAGAGAGGATTTTATTTCTCTAGAACTTATGTTTTGGATGAGTGAAGTGGAATGAATATGATACACTAGCTTTTTGTATATTATTTGGTAAAATTATAGAGAAAAACAAAAACAATTGTCTTCCCCAAAACCGTGTAAGAGAGGGCTATTGGGGAGCCAATGCATGAAAAATTTGTTCTTCACAAGAACAATAGGCTTGCATGCCTAGACTTGCATTTTTCATCATTGTGTTTTATCAACTAAATAAAACAATTAACTAGCTTAATTCTCCCCAATATGTTTCGGCACTTTACATAATATGGATCCATATTATTTTTGTCAATTGTCAACATGTTACATGTTACATGTCACATATATTTGTTATGTATTTTTAACATATTAAAAATCAACGTATTAATAAAAATACGTCACATACAAAAGATTGACTTAGTAATTTAATAATTACTTGTGCCAAAATATTTTACCAATTTATAAATTTCAACTGATTGAATTTATAATAATTCATTCATCTTAATTGTTACATTTAAACAATTTATTTCATCCGAGTAATTATACAATTTAATTACTCAGACCGTATCTCATTTAATCACATTTCAATTTGATACGTAAATTTTACTTCCAAAATCGTCCGTCAATTTTCAAGTAATTTAATCAACTCGCAACGTTATACGATTAATTAAATAATCAATTAAGTGTATTGCCCTTTAGGTATGACCTAGGGGGTCAACTGATCACCACCGTCACACGACAGTAATGTCAAACTCTAGTCAGCCAATCATTACCGATATATGTTGACCAGTTGACAGTAACAAAATTACTTCCCAATTGTATTCTTAAAATGAGATTTAATAATGATATTTTAAATCATGTGATCGCACTATTGTTGAGGACACATTTCCCAACAATCTCCCACTTGTCCTCGACAAGTGTGCGTCACCAATTCTCTTGTCCTATTACTATCTCCCACTCAATGCAAGGTGTCTTTCAGGTCGTACTTGCAAGTGATCATATCGAGAGTGGTTTCCTCGATCTGGAGAATAACTGATTGACCGGATTTATCCACACTGGATACCTTCCGAGCGTGGCCACGCATTTCCAGTTCATTACTCCTCGAGTGGCCCTGAGATATTGTTATAACCCTGACTAGGGGTGGACAATTCCTATCGCACTCATTCCCTTCGACTAGCCACGACCATCATAACCCAAAATATGCCCATTTGACCCCATTTACGAAGGTCGTAGTAACACAAATCAAAGTTAATCAAACTGTGCCATCTTAGGTGAATAGTCTTTAGTCAAAAGAATCGACTCATTTGAATACTATAGTAGCTCTCGCCACGACCAGGCTATATAAATTTGCGAGAACTCTATAAGCGGTCATTAGGCCCGACAAAATGTTCCTAATAATCTGCCTATGTGATCGACTAGTCATCTCACATGACTCTATGGCACTTGAACTTGCCATCAATCGCCTCACACTCTAGTCACTTCGAGACGTCACCCCATACAAGTGACTATGGGCAAATACTATGTTAATCCGTGTTCACTTTAACGGGGTTCAAATGTCTCCACAACCCGTTTGGATGTAACAAAGTATAAATTAAAGATAAAAGACAAATGTGATTATGAACATGAACAAAAACAACACTTTTATTTCATTTCAAAATCTAACAAAAATTTGGTACACGCTTAAGTCCCATGGACGTAACATGCCCATCATGCTTAGCCTGCGATAAAGGCTTGGTGAGCGGATCGGCTATGTTGTCATCCGTCCCAACCTTACAAATCGCAATTTCCTTTCTTTCAATGAAATCTCTTATTACATGATACTTTCTAAGTACATGTCTAGATCTATTACTAGACTTTGGCTCCTTAGCTTGGAAGATC
This sequence comes from Silene latifolia, assembly GCF_048544455.1. Taxonomy (NCBI): domain Eukaryota; kingdom Viridiplantae; phylum Streptophyta; class Magnoliopsida; order Caryophyllales; family Caryophyllaceae; genus Silene; species Silene latifolia. The sequence continues at coordinate 73,236,673 of NC_133536.1, forward strand.
GTCCCACTATTATCACAATAGAGAGTGATGGGATCATCGGCGGTAGGTACTACTTTTAGACCTTCCGTGAATTGCTTGATCCACATAGCTTCCTTGGCAGCCTCGATCTTTGCAATGTACTCAGCCTCCGTTGTTGAATCCGCATGATTCTGACTTCCTTGAAGCTTCTCCATTTACGGCACCACCATTGAGCATGAAAACAAAACCAGCTTGTGATTTCATGTCATCTCTATCTGTTTGAAAACTTGAGTCCGTGTATCCTGTAACACGCAACTCAGTGTCTCCTCCAAACACAAGGATAGAGTCCTTAGTTCTTCTCAAGTACTTAAGGATGTTCTTGACAGCAATCCAGTGACTCTCACCTGGATTTGCTTGATATCTACTCGTCATGCTCAAGGCATACGAGACATCAGGACGTGTGCATATCATGGCATACATGATTGATCCAACAGCGGAAGCGTAAGGGATCAACTTCATGCGTTCAACATCATGGGGTTCGGAGGGACATTGAGTCCTGCTCAATATCGTTCCGGTTACCATAGGTACCAAACCCCTTTTGGATTTGTCCATGCTGAATCGTCGAAGAATCTTATCAACATAAGACTCTTGACTTAGTGCCAATATCCTCTTGGGTCTATCTCTATAGATCCGGATACCTAATATGCGTTGTGCCTCTCCTAAATCCTTCATTTGGAAGTGGTTACCTAACCACTTCTTAACGAGTAAGACAACATAGGAATATCATTTCCAATGAGTAGTATGTCATCGACATACAATATTAGGAACACAACATTGCTCCCACTGAATTTCATGTATAAACATGGTTCCTCAACATTTCGAGTGAAACCATTTTCTTTTATAACATGATTGAATCGATGATTCCAACTTCTAGATGCTTGCTTAAGACCATAAATGGATCTCTTAAGCTTGCATACTTTGTTAGGATTTTTAGAATCAACAAAACCTTCGGGTTGTATCATGTACACCTCCTCTTCTAAATGCCCATTTAGAAAAGCGGTTTTGACATCCATTTGCCAAATTTCATAATCATGAAATGCGGCGATCGCTAACAAAATCCGTATGGATCTTAGCATGGCTACGGGGGCGAAGGTCTCATCATAATGGAGACCTTGGACTTGGGTAAATCCTTTTGCCACTAGCCTAGCTTTGTAGACATCATCATGTCCTTCTATGCCATTTTTGACCTTGAATATCCATTTGCATTGGAGGGGTCTTGCCCCTATAGGCAAATCTACCAAGTTCCAAACTTGGTTTTCAAGCATAGAATCCATTTCGGACTTCATGGCTTCAAGCCATAAGGTGGAATTAGGACTAGAGATTGCGGCCTTGTAGGTGGCGGGCTCGTCACTTTCCATAAGCAACACATCGAGTGTTCCATCTTCTTCGATAAGTCCCACATATCGATCGGGATGGCGAATTACTCGGCCCGTCCTTCTTAGTGGAGGAGGTACAACCGCGTTAGACGACGAAGGAACATCTTCTTGCGTCTCTATCTCGGTTTGTGGCTCTTGAACTTCATCAAGTTCAAAATTTCTCCCACTCTGTCTTTTAGAAATAAATTCTCTTTCTAAGAAGACAGCCTCGCAAGACACAAACACTTTATGATCTTGAGGTTTGTAGAAGTAATACCCTCGAGAGGTCGAGGGATAACCTACAAAGATGCATTTTTCGGATCTTGGGGCTAGCTTGTTGTCGTTCTTAGTTTTGACGTAAGCATCACATCCCCAAATCTTCATATAGGATATATTTGGGATCTTACCCGTCCACATCTCACATGGAGTCTTTTCGGTGGACTTTGTGGGACTATTATTCAAAGATCGAATTGCGGTTTGTATCGCAAATCCCCAAAACGAGTTCGGTAACTCGGTTTGACTCATCATGGATCGAACCATATCTAGTAAGGTTCGATTTCTCCTTTCGGCAACACCATTAAGTTGTGGTGTTCCGGGTGGAGAAAGTTGTGATATAATGCCACAACCTTTCAAGTGTGAATCAAATTCAAGACTAAGGTATTCACCACCACGATCGGATCGAAGTGCCTTGATCCTTTTGTTCAATTGGTTCTCTACTTCGTTTTGGAATTCCTTGAATTTCTCAAATGCTTCACTCTTGTGTTTCATTAAATAGATATACCCATATCTACTTAAGTCATCGGTGAAGGTTATAAAGTAGTCATAATTACCACGAGCGGTGATGCTCATTGGTCCGCATACATCGGTGTGTATGAGTCCTAATAGCTCACTAGCTCGTGTCCCTTTACCACTAAAAGGATTACGAGTCATTTTGCCAAGTAGGCAATATTCGCATGTACCAAATGATTGATAATCAAATGGTGCAATCACATTAGTAGAAATTAATCTTTTGATGCGATTCTCGTTTATGTGACCTAATCGACAATGCCAAATGAACGCTTCACTTGGGTCACTTGTTTTGAGTTTCTTTGATTGTATGTTATAAATATCATTTGTTGGATTTGAGGTCTCTAAAATGTAAATGCCATTAATGGAAGAAGCTTGGCCAATAACCAAATCATTCCTAGAAATAGAGCAACGATTGTTCTTAATGACAAAACAAAAACCGTCCATGTCTAGCATGGCGATTGAAATAATGTTTTTAGAGAGCGTAGGAACATAAAAACAATTATGCAAATACAACTCAAAGCCGTTTGGCAAAGCTAGAACATAAGTTCCTTTGGATTCGGCCGCTACCCGAGCTCCATTTCCAAGTCGAAGATCCACATCTCCCTTGCTAAGCTTCTCCACATCTCTTAAACCCTGTAAATGATTACAAAGGTGAGAACCACAACCGGTATCTAGTACCCATGTCGTAGTGGAAGTATAATTTATATCAATAACATAAATTTCTTTAGGAATTGTACCTTTTGGAGTAATGAGTCCTTCCCTTATATTTCGCAAATACATAGGGCAATTCCTAAGCCAATGTCCCATGCCATAGCAATAATGGCACTCATCATTAACTTGCTTGAAGTTCTTGACTTTCTTTGCTTTCTTCTTGAACCTCTTGCCCTTTGAAGCAAGAACTTGATTGCTAGAGCTCCCACTAGCTTTGGCATCTTTATCTTCCAGACACAAAGACCCTATAGATTGTATGAGGTAGTCTTCCTGAGACGGACTCACACGAGGTCTAGTAGTAGTGGGTGGTTTAGAAGAAGTGATGAAATTTAGGTTTCCATCCGAACCTATCCCGAAATGAAGTTCTCTAGTTGTATCGAAATTATTGTTGGAGCATACGTCGTCAAGAACATGGTGATATGACTCAATAGTAATTGGTGCGGTAGCATTTGATGGATTCATTGTAATGCACTACAAATATGGAGGAAAGGAAATATTAACATTTGTCTTTTTAAATCATACTTGCAAATTTAACAAGATATGAACATTTATATAGTGACCTCTACCCAACTATAATAAATGATTCCAAGACCCAAATTCATATCGACTTAGGCACGGTGGGGCCGATACATCCTTTATCAATATAACTCGGTGGATTAACGTTTAATCGATTCTACTTTTAGAACTCTTGGTCGATAATATTACATTAACAATTATCTATAGCCCAAAACACATTGACAAGGGCACGGTGGGGCCGATACATCCCTTATCAAATACTTTTGTTGAGTTCAATCCAAATTTCGAATAAATGTGTCCATGATCCAAACCCACATTAACTTGGGCACGGTGGGGCCGATACATCCCTCATCAACATGAATTCGGTGGATTAACATTCATCACCCACTTCCCCTACGTAACAAGGTTTGTACCCCGGTGGGGCCGAGCGCACTCCCTCGCGAAATAGGTTTTCATGGTTTCTACTATTTGGTAAGGCTATGTCTCAATTGATAGTTTTAGCGAGAGGTCATGTCAAATTATTATCTATCACGTTTTAAGTGAACTAAAGCGGTGAACTACGATAATTATATTTGACACGGTCGATTAACTCGATAAATAGACAATGCATGTTTAGTTATGGCGATTTAGCAATGCATGTGACATAAAATAAAATGCAAGCATAAAAGTAAATAAATCCTAGCATGGCCTTTCCTAAAATAGAAAAACTATTAATCTATTACATATTCGGAAACCAACTCCATTGGTCCCTTGAACTTCGGTTGTGGCACGCATCTCGAGGTAACACCGTCTTTATGTATCGCCATTCTTGAAGAAATCCGTCTTTTGGAACTCCGGAATGAATAAAATTACATAATAAATTACATAATTTCCTATTATACATTTGTAACTAAAATAAAATAAATCTATTAAATATTACAAAACGGTGATACGAGATCACAATAAAAATTACAACCGAATCGATATTCCCATACATTTCGGGAAATACCAATTAAAATCTAAGGCCATACTAAGTAAAATTACATAATTCAAAATTACATAAATTAAAATTATGACAATCATAAATAAAAATGCAGCATTATAATATGTATGAACATGCTCAATTTTTATGCTAAATCGCCTTTAAATTGCCAATATCGTATATTACTCGGTTTTTACGGATTTGCGTGATTTCAACATTTTATAATCACAAATATGCATAAACTCATATTTATGCACTAGTTAATTACCCTAACCACTTAGGACTCAAAATGTAGTCTTCACTAGTAATTTGACCATAATTAACTTTTATTTACTAATTTGTTCATAAATGGACCAAAATTACAAAAATAAGCTATTTAACTTCAAATAAATCACAAAATTTCAAATAAATTCAAAATTTGAAATTTAAAATTCATGAACATTCTGGAAAAATCCATGACACTCATAATGTTCAAAATCTTAGGTTAAAAATTTCGAAAATTTTCCGGAAAAACAATGTTGCGGTTTATCAATATTTAATAAAATAATCATAAAAACATGGAAAAATTATTTTCATTAACTTTTCAATTTTAGATCTGAAAAATATAATAAAATGCAACATTAGACGTTTTTCCTAAGTCATAGATTATGTTTTATTAATTTTCAACTAATAATGTCACTATTTATGCCATTTTTCTTCAAAAATTCATAAATCATGCTAAAAGACTTCTTTATAGCCAATTATTTTACACACATCTTGTAAAATCGCATGTGACAACATATAAATTTTCTATGACCAGATTCGAAATTTAACTCATATTAACCTATTTTTCTCTTAAATTCATATTTAATAAAGAAAAATTCATTTTTCGAGCATAACAAGTGCAAAAATTATGAAAATTTACAGGTTATCTCAAAATAATATATGTAACAACATATCCAAAAACCAAGTGAAAATTCGAAGTATAGCTAATTTTCGACCAAAAATGACATTTTTACTCATAAAATCACATTTAAATGTCATTATTATTGAATATGAACAATAAAAATCCGAAAAATTAACCAAAAATCCTAAAACACTTTAGGACCAGAAATATTAACATGCATGTAATTATTTCGTGATATATCATAATAACACAAATTTTACAAGTTTTATTTTGTTATTCATATAACTCGGAAAAACTTTTAACCAATTTGCATGCAAACAACCGTGGCGCTCTGATACCAATTGAAGGAAATGTAGATTCAAGTACATTATAACATACTCATATATGTCAAATTAATTTTGTCATAAAATTAAAACGGATTTTATGCATGCAAACATTAATATAAAGGAAGAGAAATAATGTCCTTACATTCAATATTTCGGCAATAATGGGCACAAGAGAGATCACCTTTCTCTACTTGTTCTTGAGCTATTCCAATGGATGAACAAGATCTAAGAATAAGATCTCTCCCCAAGCTTTATACCCAAGACTTAACACTTAATCTAATTAATATTATAAGTACTAGTATAATATTAATCTTAGTAGAAAATTGAACCAAAATAATGTATAACACTTGAATTATTTCGGTTTTGATGAGAGATAAAAAGAGAGGATTTTATTTCTCTAGAACTTATGTTTTGGATGAGTGAAGTGGAATGAATATGATACACTAGCTTTTTGTATATTATTTGGTAAAATTATAGAGAAAAACAAAAACAATTGTCTTCCCCAAAACCGTGTAAGAGAGGGCTATTGGGGAGCCAATGCATGAAAAATTTGTTCTTCACAAGAACAATAGGCTTGCATGCCTAGACTTGCATTTTTCATCATTGTGTTTTATCAACTAAATAAAACAATTAACTAGCTTAATTCTCCCCAATATTTTTCGGCACTTTACATAATATGGATCCATATTATTTTTGTCAATTGTCAACATGTTACATGTTACATGTCACATATATTTGTTATGTATTTTTAACATATTAAAAATCAACGTATTAATAAAAATACGTCACATACAAAAGATTGACTTAGTAATTTCATAATTACTTGTGCCAAAATATTTTACCAATTTATAAATTTCAACTGATTGAATTTATAATAATTCATTCATCTTAATTGTTACATTTAAACAATTTATTTCATCCGAGTAATTATACAATTTAATTACTCAGACCGTATCTCATTTAATCACATTTCAATTTGATACGTAAATTTTACTTCCAAAATCGTCCGTCAATTTTCAAGTAATTTAATCAACTCGCAACGTTATACGATTAATTAAATAATCAATTAAGTGTATTGCCCTTTAGGTATGACCTAGGGGTCAATCGATCACCACCGTCACACGACAATGTAATGTCAAACTCTAGTCAGCCAATCATTACCGATATATGTTGACCAGTTGACAGTAACAAAATTACTTCCCAATTGTATTCTTAAAATGAGATTTAATAATGATATTTTAAATCATGTGATCGCACTATTGTTGAGGACACATTTCCCAACAAAAACAACCAGTTTAAAAAAGACGTCAAGATAATGATATATTGCAAAACTGATTGTCTAAATTTCAAAGTTTTAGAAGTGTAAGTTCTGCTAGAAGACACATTCAGAAAGCATCATATTTCCTCTCACCAAACCCCTAATCCATGCAGCTTAATGACCAGGAATCGTTAACTATCAAAGACGATTATATGTTAATATAAATACATCTCAATTCAGCAGCACCTTATGATCTTATCATCTTAAAGCTTATTCGGTAATTAAATCAAGAAGTATATTTTATACGGGGTACAAGTTTTGTGCTACTAAACTACAAGTAAACATTATGGTTCACATTTTATGAAGATTAATGGAAAGAAACATTTAGACAATGAAGGCTTAAGTATACTAGAAAGGCAAGAAGCTTACTGTCATATTTCTCTTGATTGCTTCTATCGGGCTTGTCAAATTTGAACCATAGTATCGTTTCAAGGCTGTGTCAATGATTGCATCATCCCACACCTAAACATTCACAGCATAACAAAAACAACACGACTATTTAACACGCATTTTAAACACTTTTAACCCTACAGAACACTTGGTTTATCTAGAAACAGAATCTAGTGCATTATACAGCTAATGCTACCTTATGTATGATTAATGTACACTTAGGCTTGAAACCTGGCAGCATCGAACATCCCTTTGTCCCCTATCACACCAGATAGAGAATAAATAAGAGCCCTTCAAGAGCCTAAGAATTATGTCATTGACTAATGAATGTTTCAGAAAAGGAAAAATTCCATATCATAGTTATATAAGATGCCAAAATTTATGGTAGTGGTAGGTTCAGATGCTTGAAAACAATACTTACGGAACCATAAGAAGGCCATGCCATAGATAGAAGAAACAATTCAAATATACGTGCCGCAGTCACTTGCTACAAATGACCTATATCCCAACAAAATTTATAAACCTTATGACAGACTGAATTCGCTCTCAAAGTGCACCGAACTAATATGCATTAAAAATCAACGACTGTGATGTATAACAAACTGTACAAGCAAGCTATATTTCATCTCAGAGATAAGGCAATACTTGACCAAGCCTAAAGTATGTTAATACTGCAGATACGGAAAGCAATGTTAAATTCATTAACATGGTGTAGCAAATATTGGCCCGATTAACTCACTCACTATCAAGTGTTTATTATCGTCGTCTATTTGCTACGTCTAGCAAATGTTAGCTTGCTGATTAACTCATTCACTATCTAGTGTTTATTATCGCCATCTATTTCTAAGTCTAGCATCATAACTTGGTCCCTAATGCTCATTGACCAAGACAAGTTCGAAATGAACCTAATTCCACAATCATGAAGACCCTAACACGGCCAATAATTCGGAGGATAATATTGACGGTACCTAGTTCTGAAGTGCGCGAGATCCATGGATATGCTGGAGGATACTCCTTCAGTAGCTCAATAACCCAATTTTGATAATTAGTTACCATCATCGGAATTGTGACACCCTCATTTTTAGCGTTAAATAAACACGTAAATTCTATAGAAAAACTGACAGGATATGTTTGTAATTGGTTCAACTAGATAAAACCTGTAATTTTAAAAACTTTTCTAAACCATTCACAAACATTTCCAAATGAAGAGTGCCAAAACCTGCAAATACTAACAAACTAATTTACATAACATAGCTAAAGTCGCGAGAATATAGTGATACAAACCAAAGTAAAAGAGGGAGACATATGTCCCTCCAAAATATAAACACAACCATATGTTTAAAGGTTTACTACAAAATATAACCAAACTAGGTCCAAGGTTCTTTTGCTCACTAGCTCGTCCGTGTACCCCATCTAATCATCATCAACCTGTCAATCGCATTTTATACAAACACGAAAGCCACAATTCAGTGGGGAGTAACTTCGAGTCCTCCCAGCCACGAAATGTCATATTTAATGTAACATGTAAACAACATGATAAATAATTTAATTATCAAGTATTCTAACATATGAACACTAAACTAACCAATTTAAGCTATCATGTGAAACATATAACAAACAGTAATCCAAACTTTATCAATTGTAACCGGCTTGCATCTCACCCATTAAAATTCATAAAATCACCATACAAGAAAGGACAATATATCAAAGACAGGCATAAGTTCTTAGTACGGTCAATAGTCACTCTGTAACTCGAGTCTATACCACGAGGTAGGGAAGGTAATCGGACCGGTATCTTGGCTCAGAGGTTCTATCAAAACATGGCCAAGACACAACACAACCCTAGTCCTAAATCTGCGCAGACCTAGACATGCGGATACACACCACCGCACCCAAGACCCACAATTTTTATAAAACCATGTGAGTACCCTAAGGAGTCCACCAAAGGGTTGGCTAGTACTTAAGCTGACCACTTACTCTCAAAATAAGTAACGAGGTCATGCCCCAACTTGGATATAAACCCACCAAGTCAGGAACACAAAGGCTATTAAGCAGTGAACATATACTCGTCAAAGACTATAAAGGCCTATCTATGACAAACACAACAACCTGCGAGAAATATTCAATACCAATTCCATTTCAAGCAATATTAACAATATTAAAGGTTTCAGGGAATCTAGGGCCGTTTCTACAATATAAGAAACCATTCAAATCAACCAACAACATATGTGAAATAAAAACATAATAAATGGCCTAAAACAAGAATAAGGCCAATTATCCAATTCACACTATAATTTCATCCAACCGAATTTTTACCCGCAACCCCAGCCCTGCGACAGGTACGGGTTCAATCGCGGCTGACCAATCACACAATTAACTAACATCGATTCAGTCAAAGGGACTAAGGGCTCAGTTTTCGGCATAATCATCCAAACATTGCAATTATCGCTATAAAATTCATTTCAAGCATATTCATTACAATTTCATCTCATAACCTATCCTAACATGTGCAAACTACCAATATAAGCATAATTTTACCATCAACATTATATTTACTACTAACATTATTCATTTCTTAAGATTACCCATATGTTACTTATACTAAATATAACATTAATAAACCCGAAACGATGAACAACGCATGAAAAATCGCGAAAACAAGCAACGGGCCGACCCGGGCCAACCCAAGGCTGCCGTGGGCCTGCATGGGCCTGCCGGGCCTGCTGGGTCTGCTGGGCCGCCACCCCCAATTCTCCGTTTCTCCGTTTTTGTTCATTTTAACATCGTTTTAAGAATCAATTAATCATTCCCATTTCATTTCCATACTAATATGTGAACATAAACTTACAAAAGACATGAATCTAACCCATATTTTCATGTGAAATAAACAGCTCAATTAACATACACAAAATCACACAAAAAGCAAAGAATGTGACATTTATTCGTCGAGTAACTCGAAATATGTTACCTTAAGCTAAGAATGAGCAATTAGCACCTTGAACACCAAACCCTAATATACATGCTAGCCACTATCTTCAACTATATACGAGTCTCCAAACTCGTCTTCTAAATCTTCACCTAAATAAACAATAAAAACACAATTATAAGCACTATAATCAAAACCCTAAAAAAATGGTGGATAAAATAAATTTAGGGCAAATGAATTTAATACATACTAGGATGTCGGAAATGAAGAGAGGATTCCAAATATGAAATCCTTATGAAATTTGGAGTAGAAACGAGTAAATTATGATGAAAATTAGCGGAGAAAGCTTAGGTTTTAGTATAAAAATGGTGTTTTTAGTTTAGAAGGCTTTAGAATGTTCAAGGAAAATGAAGGTGGAAAAGAAAAAATGCAAAGGGAAGGAGGAAGGGGAGGTGTGCCGTGGAAAGGGGGAAAGGAGCGGGAATTTGGCGGAATTTCATTAGTCGGTTTTGGCTCGTTACGACGATAATTAGAACCGCTTGTCAAATGCAAATTCCGACAATGACAAAGTTCTTAAACACGAGATTACAAGAAGATTGAGTACTCATATGACCCATTTCCAACATCGTTTGCCCAATTTTCACAAGAATTGCCATTTTTCCCGATATGCCCTTATTTCGAAATAAAAGGTTTTTACATGATTTAAACTATTTTTAAACATTTCGAAACTATCAAAATAAATACTTTACTTCAAAATATAATAGAATTATATTTCATTGAATTATTATTACTTCAAATACATTAATATTAAATTCAACTTGATTAATAAATTACTTCCGCAATATAATAACGGTCCGAAATTACGGGGTGTTACAATCACCCCTCCTTTTAAAAAGTTTCGTCCTCGAAACTTAGAAGGAGAAATTATAGTAAACAACATCTTAATAATATAATCATAAGAAAAATATAGGTATCTTTTCAATGAAACGGTGATACTCTTGTTGATCAGACAAAAACATCCACATTTCATATCAAGATATAAAAAATATTCCTACACCAATAAATGAGAAAACCCATTATTGGGACGTCTCCAATAACGAGATTTAACACTCATTAATGTTAAAACCATTAAAAATCATAAAAGCATTTTCAAAATTTTAGTTCAAAGTTCTATAATAAGAATAATATCTTTACTAATTATGATTAAATACGGCCTAGTAATGTGGAAAAAGAGTAAGAAAAAGGAATACCTTACGAGAATAATTCAGGATATTTAGCTAACATAGAAGCTTCAGTCTCCCAAGTCTCTTCTTCGACATTTCCACAACGCCAAAGAACACGGACTAGAGGTACAACTTTGCTCCTAAGTTGCTTGTTGGCTTTTTCGAGAATCCGGATTGGCCTTTCTTCAACCGCCAAGTTAGGCTCCAATTCAGGAATCTCTTCTTGGATGATATGGCTAGGGTCACTAATGTACTTCCTCAACTGAGAAACATGGAAGACATTGTGAACCTTGCTCAGATTTGGGGGCAGTTCTAAACGGTAAGCAGCAGGACCAATCTTTTCAATCACCCGGAAAGGTCCAATATATTTAGGGCTCAGCTTCCCTTTTACGCCAAACCGTTTCACCCCTTTCATAGGTGACACTTTAAGGAATACTTGATCATCAACCTCAAAATAAAGTGGTCGACGACGGACATCAGCATATGATTTTTGACGGTCCTGAGCGGCTTTCATCCGCTCCCGAATGATTTTAACTTGTTCAATGGACTCGATCACCAAATCAGGTCCTAACATTGGAACATTTTGGGTTTGATCCCAACAGACTGGAGTACGGCATTTTCTACCGTACAGAGCTTCATATGGTGCCATTTTAATGGAGGTTTGATAGCTGTTGTTGTAAGAGAACTCAACCAGAGGTAAACATTTCTCCCAGGAAGTTTGGAAATCTAAGGCACAGGCACGAAGAAGATCCTCTAAAGTTTGAATTGTTCTCTCGGTTTGACCATCAGTGGCGGCGTGAAAAGCAGTGCTCATCAGTAGTTTACTACCCAAGGCCTCCTGTAATGCAGTCCAGAAACGAGAACAAAATCGAGGGTCCCGATCTGAAACTATATCTTTAGGAACCCCATGATAGCGCACTACCCCATCCACATAGACACGAGCTAGAACTTCTAATCTCCAGGTCTCTTTGATGGGGATAAACCGAGCACACTTAGTCAATCGGTCCACAACCACCCAAACAGCATTCTTCCCAGTGGAAGTCCTGGGTAAAGCCATCACAAAATCCATGGAAATAGACTCCCATTTCCAAAGAGGAACATCCAAGGGTTGAAGCAAACCCCGGGCTTTTGATGCTCTATCTTTACTTTACGGCGGGTGAGGCATTTACTGACATACTCCATAACTTCAATCTTCATCCTAGGCCACCAGAATTGTAATCTCAAATCTTTGTACATTTTGGTACTTCCCGGATGAACGGAGTAAGGAGAGAGGTGTGCTTCATCAAGAATTCTTTTTCTCAAATTAGTGCCCCGGAACATAGATTCTACCTTGATAACGAAGATACCCATCATCATCAATCTTACAATCCTTAGCTTGCCCAAGTTGAATTTTAGCTCGAATGGATTTGAAAGTAGGATCATCGGGAAGGCAAGCACGGATCTCACGGTAGAAGTCAGGTTCGGCTGACATGGCATTAAGATGATTAGAGCCCCTTTTTACAAGGCTTATTCCCAATTTTTGAAGTTCTAAAGCAAGTTCAGGAGGTAATTCCCGAAAAGAATTCAAAGAATGACAAGATTTTCTGCTAAGAGCATCGGCCACCACATTAGCTTTTCCTTCGTGATAAATTAGGTCGGCATCATAGTCATTCACCAATTCCAACCATCTTCTTTGCCTCATGTTCAGATCTTTTTGGGTAAAGAGGTATTTCAGGCTTTTGTGGTCGGTGTAGATGTTGCAATGGACTCCAATGAGGTAATGTCTCCAAATCTTCAAAGCATGCACCACCATGACTAATTCAAGATCATGAGTCGGGTAGTTAACTTCATGAACTCTAAGCTGTCGAGAGGCATACGCAATCACTTTCCCTTTTTGCATCAAGACACAACCTATACCATGCTTAGAAGCATCACAGTAAACATCAAAGTCCACTCCTTCTTCAGGTAAGGTTAACACTGGAGCGGTAGTCAACCTCTTTTTCAATTCCTGGAAGGCATTTTCACACTCCTCAGACCACACAAATTTAGACTCTTTCTTCAAAGAATCGAGTCATCGGCCTAGCAATCTTTGAAAAATCCTTCACAAACCGCCGATAGTAACCCGCCAAGCCAAGGAAACTACGGATTTCAGAAACATTGGTCGGACTTTTCCAATTAACAACGGCTACGATTTTGGCAGGATCTACCGTAACGCCCTCTTTCGAAATGACGTGCCCAAGGAAGGTCACTTTAGGTAACCAGAATTCACATTTAGAGAATTTAGCATACCATTTTTCACGGCGCAAAATCTCCAAAATAGCACGAAGGTTTTGGGCATGTTCTTCTTAAGATTTAGAATAGAACAGGATGTCATCAATGAACACTACAACCCATTTGTCAAGGTGTTCTCTGAAAGTACGGTTCATCTGATCCATGAATACTGCTGGAGCATTGGTCAATCCGAATGGCATCATCTTTGTAAACTCGAAATGACCATATCTCAAATCTTTGAAGGCGGTTTTAGGAATGTCGACTTCTCGGACCGGAATCGATGATAGCCCGAACGAAGGTCAATTTTAGAAAAAGTGGAAGCACCTCGGAGTTGGTCGAAAAGATCATCAATTCTAGGAAGAGGATATTTATTCTTGATAGTAACCCGGTTAAGTTCACGATAATCTATGCATAATCGCATAGATCCATCCTTCTTTCTTACAAAGAGAACAGGAGCACCCCAAGGTGAAGAGCTAGGTCGGATAAAACCTTTGGCAATCAAATCATCCGGTGAGCCTTGACTCTTTCATTTCAGACGGTGCCGACCTATAAGGAGCTTTAGCAATAGGGCGGTACCAGGAATAAGATCAATAGTAAATTCAACTTCCCTTTCAGGAGGAATTCCCGGTAGCTCATCAGGAAAAACATCAAGAAATTCACATACCACAGGAACATTCTCTTTAGGAGGCAGAGAGGAAGAATCTGAAGGAGTCACCATGCACAAGAAGGCTTGATGACCCTTTTTCATCGCATTGACAAACTTCATAGCAGAAATTAATTTAGCACCGGTTTGTCTTTTAACCACTTGATAAGACACACGGTGACCTGAAGGGCTTGTAAGAATTATTTTCTGGTCCCGACATTCAAATCGAGCATGATAAGTATGTAACCAATCCATGCCCAAAACGACATCAAATTCTTCAAGCGGAAATCGGAAAAGATTTGCTGGAAATATAGATCCCGCAATAGAAATAGGGACTTCCGGATAGATTTTAGAACAGGAAAAGACATTACCAGAGGGTAAGGATATAGATGTGCTTTCTCCATGTGATGATTCAAGTGATAATTTATCGGAGAGTTTCATTGAAATAAAAGATAAAGAGGCACCCGTATCAAATAGTACCAAACAAGGAACATCAAAAATAGAAAATGTACCAAGTAATGATATCGGGGTGTGCCTCGAAACACCGCTCGGCTCATGACAAAAATCCGGCCTTTCGGCCTCTCGGGGCAGCGGGGAGTAGTAGGAGCCGTCACCTTCTTCTCCGGGCAAACATTGGCCTTGTGGCCCGGTTTGTTGCAAGAAAAGCATATGATAGGATCAACGAAACATTTACCAGGATGTCTTTGGTTTCTTGCGATTATAGCACACTCGGTCTTTAGCACCTTTATTGTTGTTAAAAGTCGAAGATTGACCACCCCGGTTAACTTGCACAAAGAGGAACAAATCTCCTCTTGTTTGGGTCGAGGGAGAAGAGAACTGGGTGAAGGAGTATAGGGCCTAGAAGATGGATATAAAGGCCTCTTGCTAAGATCGGAACGGTTGCACAAGCTTCATTTTCAATGTCTTTCAAAGTGCATTCTCACCCATAAAGCATCATTGTAAATTGAAACAAAGCTGGTGGAGTCCAGGCGGACCATGCTTTTGATTTTAGAAGAGAGCTTTTCAAGATAAAAGAATGCTTTTTCGTTGTCATCCTTCACCAATCTAGTAGCATAATGAGCCAACTCGTTGAATTTATCGGTGAAGGCACGAACAGGAAGGCTTCCTTGCTTTAATTCCATGAATTCTTTCAACTTCTGCTGTTTAAGTTCTTGCGGATAGAATCGGGCCTCCACTAATTCCTTGAAACGTTCCCGGTCAAATCCGGTTCGGATGAAACGGTAGGCCCGATCATGGACCACCATCGATCCGCTTCTCGTACTAGGAAGTGAGATGCCGCTTCACTTTATGTTCCTTCTTAACATCATACAACGTAAAGCTTTTCTCTAACTCCCGAAACCACCCCGTAAGAGCAACTGGATCAATTTCTCCACCATATGTGGGAGTGTTGATTCGGGTTAATTGGTTAGCCACCCAAGTATAGGTGCCTGGAGTACCCTCAGGAGGCGGAGGAGGAGGAGGAACTTGTTGATTCTGCTGGTTTTGTTGGTTTTGGAGAATTTGAGTAAGAGCTAGTAAAATAGCATCATCAACTCTTCTTGGCGGAGCCATCTTGTAAAAGAGAAAATTTAATTAGTACTTAACAATTAGCAATCACAAACAGACTACCACATAAAATCCTAAATCTACCCATCCTACCCATCTCTCAAGTTTATTATTTAAAGGTCAAGTGATTTTAAGTGGGGTGCACAAACGTGCGTCGGGAGCAACAAGCTCTGATACCAACTGTGACACCCTCATTTTTAGCGTTAAATAAACACGTAAATTCTAAAGAAAAACTGACAGGATATGTTTGTAATTGGTTCAACTAGATAAAACCTGTAATTTTAAAAACTTTTCTAAACCATTCACAAACATTTCCAAATGAAGAGTGCCAAAACCTGCAAATACTAACAAACTAATTTACATAACATAGCTAAAGTCGCGAGAATATAGTGATACAAACCAAAGTAAAAGAGGGAGACATATGTCCCTCCAAAATATAAACACAACCATATGTTTAAAGGTTTACTACAAAATATAACCAAACTAGGTCCAAGGTTCTTTTTCTCACTAGCTCGTCCGTGTACCCCATCTAATCATCATCAACCTGTCAATCGCATTTTATACAAACACGAAAGCCACAATTCAGTGGGGAGTAACTTCGAGTCCTCCCAGCCACGAAATGTCATATTTGATGTAACATGTAAACAACATGATAAATAATTTAATTATCAAGTATTCTAACATATGAACACTAAACTAACCAATTTAAGCTATCATGTGAAACATATAACAAACCGTAATCCAAACTTTATCAATTGTAACCGGCTTGCATCTCACCCATTACAATTCATAAAATCACCATACAAGAAAGGACAATATATCAAGGACAGGCATAAGTTCTTAGCACGGTCAATAGTCACTCTGTAACTCGAGTCTATACCACGAGGTATGGAAGGTAATCGGACCGGTATCTTGGCTCAGAGGTTCTATCAAAACATGGCCAAGACACAACACAACCCTAGTCCTAAATCTGCGCAGACCTAGACATGCGGATACACACCACCGCACCCAAGACCCACAATTTTTATAAAACCATGTGAGTACCCTAAGGAGTCCACCAAAGGGTTGGCTAGTACTTAAGCTGACCACTTACTCTCAAAATAAGTAACGAGGTCATGCCCCAACTTGGATATAAACCCACCAAGTCAGGAACACAAAGGCTATTAAGCAGTGAACATATACACGTCAAAGACTATAAAGGCCTATCTATGACAAACACAACAACCTGCGAGAAATATTCAATACCAATTCCATTTCAAGCAATATTAACAATATTAAAGGTTTCAGGGAATCTAGGGCCGTTTCTACAATATAAGAAACCATTCAAATCAACCAACAACATATGTGAAATAAAAACATAATAAATGGCCTAAAACAAGAATAAGGCCAATTATCCAATTCACACTATAATTTCATCCAACCGAATTTTTACCCGCAACCCCAGCTCTGCAACAGGTACGGGTTCAATCGCGGCTGACCAATCACACAATTAACTAACATCGATTTAGTCAAAGGGACTAAGGGCTCAGTTTTCGGCATAATCATCCAAACATTGCAATTATCGCTATAAAATTCATTTCAAGCATATTCATTACAATTTCATCTCATAACCTATCCTAACATGTGCAAACTACCAATATAAGCATAATTTTACCATCAACATTATATTTACTACTAACATTATTCATTTCTTAAGATTACCCATATGTTACTTATACTAAATAGAACATTAATAAACCCGAAACGACGAACAACGCATGAAAAATCGCGAAAACAAGCAACGGGCCGACCCGGGCCAACCCAAGGCTGCCGTGGGCCTGCATGGGCTGCCGGCCTCTTTGGGCCGCCACCCCCAATTCTCCGTTTCTCCGTTTTTGTTCATTTTAACATCGTTTTAAGCATCAATTAATCATTCCCATTTCATTTCCATACTAATATGTGAACATAAACTTACAAAAGACATGAATCTAACCCATATTTTCATGTGAAATAAACAGCTCAATTAACATACACAAAATCACACAAAAAGCAAAGAATGTGACATTTATTCGTCGAGTAACTCGAAATATGTTACCTTAAGCTAAGAATGAGCAATTAGCACCTTGAACACCAAACCCTAATATGCATGCTAGCCACTATCTTCAACTATAAACGAGTCTCCAAACTCGTCTTCTAAATCTTCACCTAAATAAACAATAAAAACACAATTATAAGCACTATAATCAAAACCCTAAAAAAATGGTGGATAAAATAAATTTAGGGCAAATGAATTTAATACATACTAGGATGTTGGAAATGAAGAGAGGATTCCAAATATGAAATCCTTATGAAATTTGGAGTAGAAACGAGTAAATTATGATGAAAATTAGCGGAGAAAGCTTAGGTTTTAGTATAAAAATGGTGTTTTTAGTTTAGAAGGCTTTAGAATGTTCAAGGAAAATGAAGGTGGAAAAGAAAAAATGCAAAGGGAAGGAGGAAGGGGAGGTGTGCCGTGGAAAGGGGGAAAGGAGCGGGAATGTGGCGGAATTTCATTAGTCGGTTTTGGCTCGTTACGACGATAATTAGAACCGCTTGTCAAATGCAAATTCCGACAATGCCAAAGTTCTTAAACACGAGATTACAAGAAGATTGAGTACTCATATGACCCATTTCCAACATCGTTTGCCCAATTTTCACAAGAATTGCCATTTTTCCCGATATGCCCTTATTTCGAAATAAAGGTTTTTACATGATTTAAACTATTTTTAAACATTTCGAAACTATCAAAATAAATACTTTACTTCAAAATATAATAGAATTATATTTCATTGAATTATTATTACTTCAAATACATTAATATTAAATTCAACTTGATTAATAAATTACTTCCGCAATATAATAACGGTCCGAAATTACGGGGTGTTACAGGAATGGTTGGTTCTACAAGAAACTGTCACTGCAACAAGAAAGCGTTCATATTAGCAAATCTCGCAATAATCATAAGTCACGGAAAAGGACAGAATCATATAGATAATATAATCTCTTAATGGAACGTCTAATTCTACGAGATCTACTATATGAAAGTATGAAACTACTACGGAGTAGCATTGGCAAATTCATATTAAGCCAAGCTATGAAATTACAAACTTTAGCTACACGATCCCTATTCTTATTGATCCTTAATAGAATCAGAGTAACTTAATAACTTATGAATGCTTCTCAACCCAAAACCACTTTAGCTAGAATTCCAAAGCCATCACTTGCAAGTTTGTATTGAAATTGACTTAAAAAATGAATAAAATCAGCCACTTGAAAACATTTATATTTTGAAACTTGGCAATCAGTAAGACATGAAACGAATGCATCAAACAAGTACGGATACACAACATACACCCAGAGTCTTCAAAAAGACATACATGAAATGTGAGGAAATATAACAAGTGTAATAGCACTCAACTTTTAGAAAATTAAATTGTCTTATAAACTATAGAAATATTGTTCGACAAAGGGTCAAATACCCAAATCATCTACTCTGTACAAATAAGGTAATGAGAGTGATAGTTTGTTTCATAAAAGAAACAAGAACAACGAGGCTGAATCTCAATTTGAAAACTTAACAGAAATAAAAAATTATTCGTCATTGAACAATATTATATACTTGTACAAAGTAGCTAATAAGAGTGTCAAAATTGAAGACACATCCTCATAGTCTATAATTTGCTAAGTTATTGTTATCTATCATCAATGGATAAGCGATTCTATTAAAAAAAGTGAGGCTAGATACAACAAAGGAGAGTATGCATCAGATGTGTGGCCAAATCGAAAAGCTAGATAAAAATTGTACCTGAAAGTCCCAAATCTGTTTGGGGTGGGACGATTATGGGAAATAATCGCAAGCAACAACAAAGCAATAATTTCAATCCCACTACAAATACAAAGCCTTTCAAGCAACCTAACATAAGAGATCAGTCTATAAATGACAATCCGTTCAACATAAACCCTAAAAGGTAAAAATCAAACAAAACTAACATAATTTGATAGAAATCAGAAAAGCAATTACCTTTGCGGATCAGAAATCATAAGCAATTGGAACAATCGAGATATATCAATTCCAATTTCCTTTGCTGCTCGAATTTCACCGTCAAACTGCAAAAAATCGCAAATAAAGTGAAAGAGATCGCAGAACCTGGCGGCACCAAAGGTTACACCACCATCGGGTTGGTCAGTTCCACTGCTTCCACATCGTTAAAACCCTAGAAAACGGAATCGTGATAATTTTGTTTTAAGATACCAGAAAAATGAGAGAAATTGGGGTAAATTAGACGGAGGAAGAAGAGGAATCTGAAAGTAGAAATGAAGGGTTTGATTAATGGAAGAGGATGTACGGAAATGGATGTCAAGGTGATATCAAAAATGGGCATGTGAAGTTTGATTTAGAGATGCAGTGAGTGTTAATAGGCCGTATTTATTACTCCGTATGTAAGAACTATAGGCAACGGTTCACAATAACCGTAGCCTTTTCTTCATATTAGGCTTCGGTTTTTAAATTGAGCCGTAGCCTTTTCCTTTGACCCAAAGTTATGGCTTCGGCTGTTTATTAACAACCGTAGCCGTTTATAAAAGGCTACGGTTAATAACAGGAACCGTAGCCTTTTCTTCTAGCCTATTTTACTTTTTGTACTAGTGAGAGGAGCCAGTCAAAGTTTTTGATAAAGCTCCTATGACGGATGAAGTGCCCTATTTCCTACCAAGTGATGATGACTTGAAGAACAATGAATATTGTTCATATTTTACATTAGAATTTGAGTTTGATGAGCATGAACTTTATTTGTCATTTATTTTATCTTGGACCTTTTATTGGTGCTACTTATGCTTGTGCGTAGCACATGCGCTACTTTTTGATTTATTGTTATGAGCTTTAAATTGTATTGAGTGTAATTTGTGTCAGCATTTATTTTACATGCAGAAATCTGCTGGACAGGAAGGTTCCTCGATCGAGTGTCATGGGGCTCGCTCGAGTACCAAGTGTTATGGGTTTAATTCGTGGCCTGATGATGATAGGATTTGCACGGTTGATATTTTTCCCCTATTTTTGGAGCTAGTTTGGGGAAATTTCTACGCTCTTACCCGGTATTCTCTTCCCTTGTACCTTCTTTTGTTTTATTGTATATTTCTTTTCCATTCCTCTTGTTAGTTGTGTCCTCTAGGTTCCTGGATTTGTGTGTCATTATTATGCTGTAGGCGTCACAATGAGGACACTGGGACATTTAGGTTTGGGGGAGGAGTCTTTATTTATGTTGTGTGCTTTAATTATTGTTGTGTGCTGTTATATCAAAAATCCATAAAAATTAAAAATTTTATAAAATATAAAAACATGTTTTTCCTTTGTTTTGAGTCGAGTCTTGGTGAATTTAATAACAATGATGTTAAATTGCATTTTTTTTGAATTTTAATCTCATTTAGTTGTCCATGTACATTGTTTTGACCTGTTATCCATGGAAACAAAGCTCATAATTTAAGTCTTAACCGTATTGACATGCCTTATATTGATTAGATTTGACACGATTATGTTGGTAAACTACTGAAATTCTGAGGTCTATAGAGCTTCCTAGGTCAGGAACATCAATAAACTGGTCTCATTTCCCAATTAGGCTTGAGTGTGGTTTCTCTTTGTGAAATATGTAATATCAAACAGCATAAGTGTGACATTGATTTCTTGATACTTTTATTGCTTTCATTTGACTAAGTACATGAGGATAGGCGGTTCTTACAGTTCAAATAAGCCTTACAATTACCTTTTGTTATCCCGATTGAACCCTTGTAGCCGTTTTATATCTTACAGTTATTAACTACAATCCAAGAATTTGCCTACCTTTTCGGCACAGTCGCAGTTGCTTGTTTATCATGTCTATTTTGCTATTATGGTTGGGTTGGGACTTATTGTTGTCATGTGGGTATAGCAAAGTACTTTTAGCAATTGTGTTCTATCCTTCTGTTGGAAAAAGAAAAAAAATATGAAGCAAAAAGAAAAAAAAAAGAAAAAAATTGAAAAAGATTGAAAAAGAGGAAGAAAAGAAAAGAGAAATTGATTATTTCATTTGGTTTTATCAAGGATTAAAAGGATGGTCGTTAGAGTCTAATGCATAGTTGGAGAGTATTTAATTCATTCTCATGTGTTGTAAAGTTGAGATTATTTCTCTAAGTTGGGTGTATTTCTTATCAAAGATTTGGGTTTTGTTTTGGTTTAGCGCTGCGACTATCGTCTTAGCTCCACATATCCATAACGTGCTTTGGCACAAACCATTTCTATCCCTTTAACCCATTTGCCACCTTTATTGTCCTCGATACATGTACTTTTATCTACATATGGTGATTGGGTATTAGTTGGGGAAATCTCTATCACATTAGATTGCATGCATGTTTCATAAGTTGAGTGAGTGATTGTAACTTCTTTCTATCTTCACATATAACTCACCCTTACATACTTATGAGTGCATGAGTGAATCCGCGAGAATCCCACTAATTTGTCTTGCAAGATCGAAAGGTATTTGGCATTTGTCTATAGTATGGTGACTTGAGACTTGAGCTACGTTTTCTATTTCCCGTACCTTTGAATTTGTTTTATTGGTACACTTTGGTCATTGCTTTATTACAGATATTGATAGCTTGGGATTTGTATGTGCATCAACATTAGCTATGAGTTGTTTATTCGCCATATATATGATTGCCTTTTGTATTGTGTGTTGCTTTGCTTGATGACAAGCAAAGAGATGGTTTGGGGGAGTTTGATGAGTCATAATTATATACATATTTATGCCTCCCTTTAATTACTTTTAATACGGTTTTCATGCTAATTTATATTAATTACATCCCTTTTATGTTAGAATGTTGATACTTCCGCCATTTGATGTTTAATGCAGGAATGATGCATTTGAGGAGCAAAGGTGGTGTAGCGTAGTCGTTATTGCAACCAAAACAAAATTTATATCTTTACAAACTACTCTTAGTAGAGTGATAAGTAAAGGTCGAATCCCAAGGGACGGGTATCGATTTAAGATTTCAATTGCAAGTAGTTATGTCTTAAGGTGTCACAAATTGGGTTGAAAGGAGATGTAGTTTAAACTAAGCAACAAGATGAATGTAAATTAATGAAAACAATGTAAAGCAATTTAAAGAGGTTTGTAAACAATTGATTAAGGGCACTAGGGTGTCATAGGTTCATAAGGGAATCATGAAAATAGATCATACAAACATGTTCTCAAATAGAAGCAAGCAACTTATTGTTGTGTTGAAATCGAGTTAGTGTATGTCTTACAATTCCTAGGAAGATTTAGGTCCCGGAGCCGAGTCGATCAAGACTTCACAACACCTAAAAATCGATTTAGTCTCTTCCTATTCAACTTTATTCATGGTCTAACAAGGCTTGAGTTGGCTTATATCTTACAAGACTCATTCAAAAGATAAGAGATGGGTAAAGAAATGCAAGGTTTCATAGTCTAGCATTTCATCAAACATAACATGTGCATAGGTTGAAATCACAACAAGCAAGCATTCAATTATGAAAGCATATTAAATTAAGCATAAATATAATCCTATGATTGATTCCCCTAATTCCCCATTAACCCTAGCTTAAGAAACTACTCACTCATGATCATGTTTAACATGCTAATAAGGATGTCAATAATATTAACAAAGTAAAACATGATGAATAAGTAATGGAAATAACAATAATTAAGCAAAGGTAAAAAGGGATTATACCAACTTGAGATGATCCAATAATAAAGCAAACAATAATAGAAGGAAACTTGATGATTGATGGAGAGTTGTCAATCCTCTAATAAACCCCAACTAATATTCTAATTACCCAACAAAAACTAAGAACAATTGAGAGATTAAGGAAAGATTAAGACGTGATTAATATTAAAATGTGTATTACAACTTGAATTAAGACTAAATTATGAGATTTAGAAGGAGATTAGTACTTAATTCTAAGCTTGATGCTAATCTAGGTAGTACAATAGGGTATTTATACTAAAATGAAATACAAGGATTATGGTTACTAAGGGCTTAAACGACGATTAAGACCCTAAGAGAAACTTGATGATTTGCAAATCCCGAGGGCCATGCGCGGCCTGGGTAGCAACTCCCCAGGGACATGCGCGTCCTGACCTTGAGAATTCTCGGGTCTGTAAGGGGATCCGCTCGAGCTGGGTCTTGGGACGCCCGGATCCTGGGTCTGGGACGCTCGTCCTGAGCTCGGGACGCCCGGATCGTAGGACAGGGTTCTTCTCTTATTCTTGGCTACCTAACAATCCGTGGGGACTGTCTTAGGGACGCGCGGATCTTTCATCATTGCCCAATTTACTTGATTTATTTGCTTAGGCCTTTAGTATTGGTCTCCTCTTCGATGCTTGGTCATTAGATGCGATCCATTTAGCTCCATTTTGCTCCATAAATGCAAGGCTAGAAATCCTCTCCTACCAAGGATACAAAACCTCTAAGAATATGCAAAATAAGGAATTAAAGATAATAAATGACCCTAATAGATGCTAGAAAGCATGGGAACGAGGTTAATTCGGGGACTAAATGTGCTCAAATATGAGCCACATCAAACATCCCCAAACCGAACCTTTGCTCGTTCCGAGTAAAGAGGTGACTAAAACTATGATATTTATTTAAACTAACCTACTAATATAGCCGATATGACACAATTAGCGGGTCTCACTCCGTCCCTTCAACTCACAACAAGATATCCATGAGGTAAGATGCCTTCTTGTAAGGGAAGGTGGGGCTTGACAAAATGGCGATATATCCAATCATTAAGCACACAAAATAAGTAATGGATGCATTTACAAAAAGGAATAGCCACTTTCCTCATCGAAGTGGCGAAAATTATCTAAAAGGGAAGCAATCTAAGGGTACACACTCCATTATAGATATGGTTTCTTCAAGTTACTAAGCCTAGGAGGATACCAACAAATCACCTCCAAGTTGTGTCAAGCTACAGTACGTTTGTCCACAATCGCTAAATGCTTTTGTCAAGAATAGACTCCTTATAGTGTTAGAAACACTGTAGGATCACAGAATTCCCCTTCTTGCGTATACAAGAAGAAGGGTCATCCCCTCTCCACCATGCACAAAAGAGGAATCAATGGATAAAGGGATCAGTATGATTTTGAGTTTCATAATGGGAGTTTGCTCTTGATTTTGTTATTCCCCCCAAATCATTGTGGAATTTTGACATTTGAAGAACATTTTCTTGCCATTTCTTTGATGTTTGGCATTTTGATACTTGGCAAAATTTTCAATTTTTGCATTTTTGAACATTTTCAAAGTCACCCTAATTTGTATCGAGGGTGCTTTTCTTTGAAGCATAGGAGTTCTCATTTTTGTACTCCTCTTTTCTTTGATGCAATTTGTGCGAACTTATTGTTTTTAATTTTGATGCTTGAACTCAAATTGAGAAATTTTTTGCCCATTCCCTTTTTGTGCAAAAGATATGATAGAAGTGGAAGATGGTTGCATGGTTTCAAGGGTCACCTTGGAATAAACGGTAGCCAAGGAGTTATCACACCACAAGGTACTCTTGACTAGGCCTTAGTCCATGGGTCAAAGGATACTAGCATGACACATCTTAGGGTGTTTTGGAGGTATTCTAATGAGCAAATTCTCAAGAAGAAAAATTATCTACAAGGGCCTTATATACACTTATCAAGCTTCCCAAATAGATGTTTTCACAAAATTTTCCTAGAACGCAACTACATGCCATGATGCAACTAGCATATATACAACCTAATGCAAATGCTTCTATCAACTAGTATGCCATCTAAACTAAATGCAAGCTCTTAACAACACATTGGTTTGTACCGCATCAACCAAAATAAAGCCACATTGTCATTAACATATAAAAGGAGGAAGGAGATTTGGAAAGGTCATACCATGCGGTCTCATATTTCCTTCATGCCTCGAATGTGGCGTAGTCGGTCCAATGTGATAATAAGAGTGACACACAAACACAAATATATACAAAATATACAATTCTACACTACAAAGGAATGAACATGTTTTTTGATTTTTTGAGAATTTTTCAATTTTTATCATTTTTGTTTTTATGAAATAAAAGAACATATTTTTGAGTTTTTTTATAAATTTTTCAATTTTTTTTATCTTTTTTCGATTTTTGAAAGGTTAGAATTTCCCATCTCCACACTAGTATGGGCATTGTCCTCAATGGCCAATACGATAGGAAATTATGCAATGCAAGCTATATGAAAATGCATGATTTCTAAACTAGTATGCAAACTATATGAAATATATGACAAGTGATGCAATATAGTCTATCCTATATGATGCATGCTTTCAATTAGTTGGAGAGCCAATTTGAATTGACTCGCATTCCTTGTGAGTGAACTTCCCCAAACCGAACAAAACACTATTTCTAGTGTCAAAAGAGGGAAGTTCATGCACAAGGCAAGAATGCAATGCATGAATTCTAATTTGTCATTTTCGATATTGCAAATAGGAACAAAATTTTGAACACCTCAATGGGACCGAGCTGGGAGTCCTTTGAATGGTGCTAGGACTCCAAACTACCAAGAGCCAAGAATGACTCTATAAATGTGTTGGAAATTATTAATTCAATTACTTAACATATTCATATATGTTCAAATTTATTTAGTCATAAAATAAATAGTTGATCTTATGCATGCAAACATAAATAACAAGATATGAGAAAATCGTTTTCTCACCATGAAAAATTCGGCCAAATGGGCACAAATGAAGGTCTCCTACCTTCATTTGTTCTTGAGCTAGAAAATACATTGGGATGATCATCCATGACTTCAAAATAGAAGCCCTCCAATAAGTAGCACCCAAGACTATCCCAAAATCCCACAAAATAATATGTACTAGATATTTGCAATGTGGTTTACCTTAAAATCGATTACTAATACTCATATACTACTACTAGTATTATTAGTGATTGATTTGTACAAATTAGATTCATAAAAATGATTTTTTATGAAGAACAAGAGAGAGAATATAGTGTTTATCAGAAAATATAAGAGACTGAATTATTGAGGAAAAATCTCTCAAATGTATCCTCAAAAAACCGGTGGGTAGGGGTCTTTTTAGGACCCTTTTTCTTTTTCCTTTTTGTCTTCACAAGACTAATTAATATAAGTCTTTGTCATAGTCAAGTCACTATCAAGTGTCATAGACAAATGAATAAGACAAATGAATAAGACAAAACTTCTAAAATTCCCACCCATTTTCGGTTATGATGTGTAATATGGAGTCCATTTTATTTTTGTCAATTGTACAATTGTATGTCATGTGACATGTGACATGTCTTATGTCATGTTTTAATTTAAAATGCATATTTAACAAATTAAATATCATTTACAAATTAAATAAATCACATTTAACAAATTGACTAGTAATTCAAAATTACTTTCACATAAAATGGTCATTTAAATACTAGTTAGTATAATTCACAACATCTTGTAATTATAACTAACTTATCATTCTCATCTCGCGTGTTTCGCAAACACCGATTAATTTTAGTAATATAACTTCTTAAATTACTAAATAAAATCTTATTTAATCACATTATAATAAGATTTCATTTTCTCTCTTATGATAATAATTTGTTCAATTTTAAGGAATTAATTAATCTGTATCGACATACAATTAATTAACCTTTTTCAATTAAGGGAATCGTCCTTTAGGTGTGACCTCAAGGGATCAACTGATCACCACCGTCGCACGACAGTAATGTCAAACTCTAGCCAGCCAATCATTACCGATATGTGTGGACCAGTTGACTATATATGTAATGTATCATCCCTTCCGTATTCTTGTTATGAGATTTAAATATGTGATCAATATGATCGACAATTGTGATCGCATTATTGTCGGAGGACACATATTCCAACAATCTCCCACTTGTCCTCGACAAGTGTGCATCACCAATTCTCTTGTCCTATTACTATCTCCCACTCAATGCAAGGTGTCTTTCGGGTCGTACTTACAAGTGATCATATCGAGAGTGGTTTCCTCGATCTGGAGAATAACTGATTGACCGGAATTTTCTACCATAGGAACCTTCCGAGCGTGGCCACGCATTTCCAGTTCATTACTTCTCGAGTGGCCCTGAGATATTGTTTTAACCCTGACAAGGGGGTGGACAATTCCTATCGCACTATTCCCTTCGACTAGCCACAGCCATCATAACCCAAAATATGCCCATTTGAGCCCATTTACGAAGGTCGTAGTAACATAAATCAAAGCTAATCTGAAACTGTGCCATCTTAGGCGAACAGTCTTTAGTCAAAAGAATCGACTCATTAGAATACTATAGTAGCTCTCGCCACGACCAGGCTATATAAATTTACCAGAACTCTATAAGCGGTCACTGCCCGACAAAGTGTTCCTAACAGTCTGTCTATGTGATCGACTAGTCATCTCACATGACTGTATGGCACTGAACTTGCCATCAATCGCATCACACTCTAGTCACTTCGAGACGTCACCTCATACAAGTGACTAAGGGCGAATACTATGTTAATCCGGGTTCACTTTAACGGGGTTCAATATCGTCATACAACCCGTTTGGATGTAACAAAGTATAATAAAAGAGTTTTAAAGTAAAACTCGAACGACAAATGCGATTATCACATATGAATAGTCAATGCCTGATTATTATTTCATATTCGATAATCTAATTTGATCTTGTATGTAGTTATTCATCTCAATCCAATTGAAATGACATGACTCATCATGTTAAGCCTATGAATAGGCATTGTAAGTAGGTCTTAGCAACTCCCTGCTCAACCTTGCTACATACTTGTTCTCCTTTCGTAATGTATACATTTGCATTACAAAACTTTCTGAGTACGTGTCTAGATCCAATCTAGACATAGGCTTTCTTGCCTTAAAATAGCTCCCACTGTTTTCACAGTGTGCGGGACTCATTCCTCTTGCACATCCCATGATTGCAAGTGTACTCAATTTCCGTTGTAAATATTTCTCATTGTTCTTTATTGCCAAGAACGATTCTAGAAAATCTATTTCTTAAATAACATAGCCACAATGGTATCTTAACCATCCTAATGTGTTTTGATTATGGTTTTGTCGGAAACCATGCGCAATCTCAATTGTCAATTGTCATTTGTGTAACACCCTTACACAAAATTGCATCAAAAACACTTTGCTTTACATCCTTAATACTTCTGCAAGCACTTAAGGGTAATCTTTATGGCTTACTTGGTAACTATTACTTAAATTCGATTTGAAACAATTCATCATACTTAAAGTATATGAAGTGTTATACATCATTTCCTATTTAATTGATTTGGCAGCGGAAGCAAATGGAATCAATCAAATATGTTCAACTTGATTGAACTAGTCATGAATCTTATCAACATGAGACTCCTTATTTGACATTAATATCATGTAGATTTATCTCCATAAATCCGGATATTAAAGATGTACTATATTTCTCCAAAGTCTTAATTCATTCGCAATGATCAATATGTCATCCACATATAAGACTAATTAAAATTTCTGTAACTCCCACTAAACTCCATGTATAAACACAACTTCTCGACTTATCGAGAAAAGTTTTATAACATGATCAAAACATTGATTCCAACACATTGATGTCCTACTTAAGACCCTCTCTTAAGTTTCACATTATCTTAGGATTGCAAGAATCTACAAAACTCAAGACATGTATTGAATACATTCCTTCTAATTGAAGAAGTGGGTTTTAGATTCACTTGCTATATGTATATCATCATAATGAAACACAATCCCTAAGAAGATCCAAATAGACTTAAGCATTTCAACTAGTGCAAAACCCTTTGCCACCAATCAAGCTTTGATATCTCTCTTTGATATCCAACAATTCCACTTGGAATTTATTTCGGATTTTCATGGCTCTAAGCCTTGTATTGAGTTGTGACTTAAACACTCTTATTTAAGCCATATGATCATTACTTTTCAGAAGTAACTTGAATCAACCAATTTCTTTGTAAGTTGCAAGCTCATTACTTTCTAAAAGTAACACGAATTCATCATCTTCAACAAGTGATGAGTTCAACCTCCTAGGTTTCGAAGAAAAAACGTCATGTAGCCAAGAAAAAACCAGTTTCTTGCGACATACAATTTTTGACACAATTCTTTTGTGCCTCTTGAATATTTTCTCCCACTCTGTCTTCTAGAAATAAACTTGTATTCTAGAAAGACAGCTTCACGAGCCACAAACTCGTTGTACTCGTGATTATAGTAAGGAAAAATGAGCATTTGTTTCTTGTGAAAACTTACAAGCATGGTATCCTACCATTTCATATCTCATATGATTCGTTTTAGATTTAGTGGAAAAATAATTTAGACAAAATCCCCAAAAGGATCAAGTAACTCAAAGTAACTTGATTGAAGTCCAAACCATATCGAATAGCGTTTGATTTCTTTATCCAACCACACATTATCCCATAATGCGTGCTAAGAGAGATTAATTTGTGATACTATATCACATTTCCTTTGGCTTATATCAAAGTCTTCACTTTGATAATCCCATCACGACAAAATCGTGATTCCTTGAACTCTTTGAACTGCTTCAAAGATTTCTCTATTTACCTTATTAAGTGAACACATTAGCGTCAACTTAAATCGTTGGTAAAAGAAAAATGATCAACCTATTTTGGATCAATGATTTACAACCTCGATCTCCTTTTCAACCAAAAAGCACGAGACATCTTGCTTTGAATACAAGATACGCATATACCATAAGATCTAATGGTTTCAAGAGTACTCGATAACTCTTTGCGTTCATCATTCCAGAATCTAAGGTTTAATCTTGGGTTACCAATTTGAGTCTTGCATCATCTTCATGATATATCATTCTAGTTTGGTTTAGAATATAATCACCTTGATAATGGGCTAGCCATACATCAAATCATGGTGTATAGGGTCACAAAAGTGAAACCTCTTTTGTATCTTAACAAGTTTATATTTTTATTTAGAGTTTATGCACTTAATAGTCACAATTAAGTACAACTCTAAACCAAAAAACTAGATTGATTATGAAGGATATGTAGATCTTTATACATGTTAACATACTCATATATGTCTAATTAATTTGTCATAAATTAAAACGGATCTTATGCATGCAAACAATAAAAAGAATAGAGGAGAAATCATGTCCTTACATAATTAATTTCGGATATTTGGGCACAAAAGAGATCACCTTTCTCTTTTGTTCTTGAGCTTATTCCAATGGAAGAACAAAGATCTAAGAGCAAGATCTCTCCCTAAGCTTAATACCCAAGGCTTTCACTTAATCTAATTAATATTACAATACTAGTATAATATTAATCTATGAGAAAATTGAACCAAAAATATTGTTAACACTTTGAATATTTTCGGTTTTGTTGAGAGATAAAGAGAGGATTTTATTTCTCTAGAACTTATATTTTTGGATGAGTTGAATGAATGAATAATACACTAACTCAAACAAGGTAGTGTATGTAGAAAATATAAGACAAAACTCTTGCCTTGCTCACTTGGAAAACCGGGTAGGAGGAGAAGAGGAGGGAAGAACACTCACCCAATGCATGCCCTTGTTTGTCTTAACAATGCACATTAGGGTTGCATGCCTACTCTTATTAGTAATCATTATGTTTACTAATTATAACATAAACACATTATGTAGTATACACTCCTCCAATTTTCGGCATTTTTAGATAATATGGAATCCATATTATTTTTGTCAATTGTCTATATGTTACATGTCATATGTTACATATATTTGTTATGTAATTTTTAACATATTAAAAATCAACGTATTAATAAAAATACGTCACATACAAAATCGACTAAGTAATATCATAATTACTTGTGCCAAAATATTTTACCAATTTATAAATCACAACTGATTGTATTTATAACAATTCATTCAATTTAATTGTTACATTAAACAATTTATTTCATCCGAGTAATTATACAATTTAATTACTCAGACCGTATCTCATTAAATCACATTTCAATATGATACGTAAATATTACTTCCAAAATCGTCCGTCAATTTTCTAGTAATTTAATTAACTCGTAACATTATACGATTAATTAAATAATCAATTAAGAGTATTGCCCTTTAGGTATGACCTAGGGGGTCAACTGATCACCACCGTCACACGACAGTAATGTCAAACTCTAGTCAGCCAATCATTACCGATATATGTTGACCAGTTGACAAGAACAATATTACTTCCCAATTGTATTCATTTTAATGAGACTTAAACATGTGATCATCATGATCAACGGTCGTGATCGCATTATTGTCGGAGGACACATATTCCAACAATCTCCCACTTGTCCTCGACAAGTGTGCGTCACCAATTCTCTTGTCCTATTACTATCTCCCACTCAATGCAAGGTGTCTTTCAGGTCGTACTTGCAAGTGATCATATCGAGAGCGGTTTCCTCGATCCGGAGAATAAGCGATTGACCGGATTTATCCACTCGGATATCTTCCGAGCGTGGCCACGCATTTCCGATTCATTACTCCTCGAGTGGCCCCGAGATATTGTTTTAACCCTGACTAGGGGTGGACAATTCCTATTGCACTCATTCCCTTCGACTAGCCACACCATCATAACCCAAAATATGCCCATTTGACCCCATTTACGAAGGTCGTAGTAACACAAATCAAAGTTAATCGAAAACTGTGCCATCTTAGGTGAACAGTCTTTAGTCAAAAGAATCGACTCATTTGAATACTATAGTAGCTCTCGCCACGACCAGGCTATATAAATTTGCGAGAACTCTATAAGCGGTCATAAGGCCCGACAAAAATGTTCCTAACAATCCGCCTATGTGATCGACTAGTCATCACACATGACTCTATGGCACTTGAACTTGCCATCAATCGCATCACACTCTAGTCACTTCGAGACGTCACCTCATATAAGTAACTATGGGCAAAAACAATGTTAATCCATGTTCACTTTAACGGGGTTCAATTGTCTCCACAACCCGTTTGGATATAACAATGTACCAAGTGAGTTAATAATAACTCAAACGACAAATGTTGACATCACACTCGGGTAGTCAATATCATATTACAACCTTGTGATGTTTATCATAAGTGTAAACACTTATCGATTGCAATAGAAGTTTAACATCCCATGTGTCCATGTGTTCAAACTTCTTACACTTGCAATTTCCTTCTCATTCATGTTCTCATAGCATGAATCTTACCAAGTACACATCAAGGTTCTTGACCTTGATTTTGGTTCTTTAACTTGAAAGAACTTTCTCATTGCTCATCTCATAATGAACGAATTTGCGA
Source organism: Silene latifolia (assembly GCF_048544455.1). Taxonomy (NCBI): domain Eukaryota; kingdom Viridiplantae; phylum Streptophyta; class Magnoliopsida; order Caryophyllales; family Caryophyllaceae; genus Silene; species Silene latifolia. Next base: position 73,269,883 of record NC_133536.1, read on the forward strand.
TGAATAATATAACTTGTACCGATCAAGTATTTCATCCACACACAATGCACTAGGTATATGTTTTTGTAGAATCTTGCAACAATTGACAAGATTATTAGCTTAGTACTTCTCACAAGTCCTAACTTTATTAGGAAAAATTGTTTTGAATAAACTCTTACTTAACCAAATATCTTTCCAAAACTTCTCATTTCTCTTTCTGGACTTGAAAGATTTGGGATTCTCATAAATCCTCATATGTGCTCGGATTTTCTACAGTATGTGCAAACTCTTGACACACAATAGAACATCCAATCAATCATGAAATCGCTCATCGGATTCTACTCGAGAATTCATGACGTTTCTATTATGGCTCACCAACCAATCATCATGCTCTTATGCATATGATTCAAAATTGGACATGTACATGATTATTCTAATGGCGGAAACATTAGTTACTAATAATCATGGGATCAACGATTCTCGGGTTCAATGAACTACCATGATTGCTAATGGTAATCCCATTTTCATTCAAATGAATAACCTATGTGTATGTTGATGTGATGTGTATCTCTTAATACTAATCCAACATCCCTGATGTAATTGGATTCATCATTGTCCATTTTCATCCAGAATTGAAAACTCAAAAGCTTCTTTATGAAAGAAAGCATTGGCTCGTCATTCTTTAATGAGTAATGAGTTTTATACATTCAAGGATGATAGCTCCCACTAAATTCCATGTCTTCACATGAGAATTTCCTAACTCCCACTTAATTCAACATATTTTGAAATTGACTTCTCGGTCAAAATTTGTCAAGAATATAAATATCAATTGCCTTGCCAAGTCACTTGGATAAAACCATATATGTTCCCATCATATCTTTTCAAAATGCCTATTTTGAAGTGGTCTCATCTCAACCTTACGGAAAGAGATTTTAAATCTCTAACACACTCATGTCATAATGATGTGTAGCAATGTCATTATTCAAATACAAATAATATTTAGAATAGGTCCTTCGGAATACCCTTTCGGAAGGAGGTTTAACCATTTCATAGGGAGGTTAAACAATGACATTTGCGGTTAAAACGTTGGCTATTGAAGATATCGGAATATCAATCTTTGCAACTTGATCATAACTAGTATGTTACTATGATTCATTTAGGCTCTTAAGTAAAACTCATGATTGAAACTATTGGTCAAATGATTCATAACCTTAGTCAAAAGCTTGTTAAGACTTTACATTAGTCATTATTCTTCCAAAACTTCTTTTGGTCTCCTCGTGTAGTTATCTTGAGAATAAACTCTTATGATTATTCCACTTGGTCTCTCAAGTCATTTAGAACTAACTTGAGACTATAGATCTCATCTATTTGGTATACTATGTAAATAGATATACCTTCATTCAGATCATTCTTTCTTGCGTAGATCTTCATTTACACAAGTACACAATTATATCTTGCCTTGTGTGTTGTGTCCTCATTTTTCTCCCACTCTATCTTTAGAATGAATACACTAAACATTCAAAGATAGCATATGAGACACAAATTAATGATGTTGAAGTATAAGGAGGACTACCTCATAGGTTGACTAATTGTTATAGATTTCATATGTGTACTTGGTGGTTGACATACCTTTAAGAGAGTTCATAGACTCAAAATCACTTCATTAATGATCATACACAAGCCTTAAGCATGTGGACATATAATGAAACCGGTCATTATATTTGTCTATTAGATCACTTTAAGTGAAAAATCTTATGTTTCAAAACGCAAGCAATTTAAAGATGAAATTTTAGAACATAAAGGATTAATGATAAAACAGGTGACTTGGGTTGCAAACCAAGTCACTATCATCCAAAATACAAATCATTATCCAAAATACCTTTCCATGTCGAACACGGAAACTTAAAGTTCTAAAATTCAAAACATAACTTAAAATAAGACAATGAAAAACAAAGCTCCATAAAAGCTATCCTTAGCTTCTTCATGGTTTCTTATGCTTGCTTTTCTTTTCCTTTGTCTTTGCTTGGTGGAGGCCCTATTTACAATAAAAAGGGAGATACATTATCACAACTTTGCATCATATTACCATAGTTGTATTAGAAACATAAAAGAAGGTTAGTCATTTACCCCTCTGGAGTGATCTTTCCAGCTTTGATATCACCAAGGTATTTGGAACAATTCCTCTTCCAATGTCCCATGCCATTACAATAATGGCATTTGTCAAGAGGACCCTTCTTGACTTTGGAGGTGCTAGCTTCACAAGACTTAGCTTTGGTGAATGTGGGAGCTTGCTTTTTACCCTTTCTCCCATTCTTCTTGAACTTCCCCTTACTCTTTGTGCTTATGTTAAGCACATCCTTGGGAGGGTTCACATTTAACCCCATGTCCCTCTCGGCTTGCACAAGTAACTTGTGCAACTCCTCAAGAGACACATCCTTGTCTTGCATATTGAAATTCACCCGGAATTGCACATATGCCTTAACCTTAGACAAGGAGTGTAGAATCCTATCTACGATGAGTTCTTTGGGGATTTCAACCTTTTGAATCTTCAAGGTCTCGACAAGCTCCATGAGTTTGAGCACATGAGGGCTAACCTTTTGGCCCTCTTTGAAGTCGAGATCAAAGAATGCCGCGGCCGCCTCATATTGGACGATCCGCGGAGTTTGTGAAAACATGGTCACAAGTTTGGAGTAAATCTCATTAGCATTGCCCATTTTGAAGGCTCTCCTTTGGAGTTCCGCCTCCATCGCAAATATTAAGACATTTTTCATTGCGGCGGACTCCTTTTGGTAAGCCTCATAGGCTTCCCTAGTGGCCGCGGTGGACCTAGTGGTGGGCTCGGGTGGAGAGGCCTCGGTAAGGTAACGAAGCTTGTCGTCACCTTCGGCGGCTAATTTGAGTTGGGCATCCCACTCGGAGAAATTTGACCCATTCTTTTCAAGTTTACATCGATCCATAAAGGATCGGAGCCATGATGAAGTAGCGAGTGGTGTAGCATTAGGAGTTGGTGTTGCCATTTGTTATGAATAAGAAGTGGTCTACAAAACAAAATATAAGGAGTAAAACAAATGTCGTTTTAATTATACTCGTAAAAATGTATGATTTAAACAAGTTATAAGCATTTTTCTAGTGACCTCTACCCAACTAGATAAATGATTCCAAGACCCAAATTCATATCGATTTAGGCACGGTGGGGCCGATACATCCTTCATCAATATAACTCGGTGGATTAACGTTTAATCGATTCTACTTTTAGAACTCTTGGTCGATAATATTACATTAACAATTATCTATAGCCCAAAACACATCGACAAGGGCACGGTGGGGCCGATACATCCCTTATCAAATACTTTTGTTGAGTTCAATCCAAATTTCGAATAAATGTGTCCATGATCCAAACCCACATTAACTTGGGCACGGTGGGGCCGATACATCCCTCATCAACATGAATTCGGTGGATTAACATTCATCACCCACTTCCCCTACGTAACAAGGTTTGTACCCCGGTGTGGCCGAGTGCACTCCCTCACGAAATAGGTTTTCATGGTTTCTACTATTTGGTAAGGCCATGTCTCAATTGATAGTTTTAGCGAGAGGTCATGTCAATTTATTATCTATCACGTTTTAAGTGAACTAAATCGGTGAACTACGATAATTCGAATTGACACGGTCGATAAACTCGATAAAATAGGACGATGCATGTTTAGTTATGGCGATTTAGCGATGCATGTGACATAAAATAAAATGCAAGCATAAAAGTAAATAAATCCTAGTATGGCCTTTCCTAAAATAGAAAAACTATTAATCTATTACATATTCGGAAACCAACTCCATTGGTCCCTTGAACTTCGGTTGTGGCACACATCTCGAGGTAACACCGTCTTTATGTATCGCCATTCTTGAAGAAATCCGTCTTTTGGAACTCCGGAATGAATAAAATTACATAATAAATTACATAATTTCCTATTATACATTTGTAACTAAAATAAAATAAATCTATTAAATATTACAAAACGGTGATACGAGATCACAATAAAAATTACAACCGAATCGATATTCCCATACATTTCGGGAAATACCAATTAAAATCTAAGGCCATACTAAGAAAAAATACATAATTCAAAATTACATAAATTAAAATTATGACAATCATAAAGAAAATGCAGCATTATAATATGTATGAACATGCTCAATTTTTATGCTAAATCGCCTTTTAATTAGCCAATATCATATATTACTCGGTTTTTACGGATTTGCGTGATTTCAACGTTTTATAATCACAAAAATGCATAAACTCATATTTATGCATAAGTTAATTACCCTAACCTCTTAGGACTCAAAATATAGTCTTCACTAATAATTTGACCATAATTAACTTTTATTTACAAAAATTGTTCATAAATGGACCAAAATTACAAAAATAAGCCATTAAACTTCAAATAAATCGAAAAATTTCAAATAAATTTGAAATTTGAAATTTAAATTCATGAACATTCTGGAAAAATTCCATGACACTCATAATGTTCAAAATCTTAGGTTAAAAATTTCGAAAATTTTCCGGAAAAAAAAAACAATGTTGCGGTTTATCGATATTTAATAAAATAATCATAAAAACTTGGAAAAATTATTTTCATTAACTTTTCAATTTTAGATCTGAAAAATATAATAAAATGCAACATAAGACGTTTTTCCTAAGTCATAGATTATATTTTATTAATTTTCATTAATAATGTCACTATTTATGCCATTTTTCTTCAAAAATTCATAAATCATGCTAAAAGACTTCTTTTTAGCCAATTATTTTACACACATCTTGTAAAATTTCATGTGACAACATATAAATTTTCTATGACCAGATTCGAAATTTAACTCATATTAACCTATTTTTCTCTTAAATCCGAATTTAAAAATGAAAAATTCATTTTTCGAGCATAACAAGTGCAAAAATTATGAAAATTTACAGGTTATCTCAAAATTATATATGTAACAACATATCCAAAAACCAACTTAAAATTCGAAGTATAGCTAATTTTCGACCAAAAATGACATTTTTACTCATAAAATCACATTTAAATGTCATTATTATTAAATATGAACAATAAAAATCCGAAAAATTAACCAAAAAATCCTAAAACACTTTAGGACCAGAAATATTAACATGCATGTAATTATTTCGTGATATCTCATAATAACACAAATTTTACAAGTTTTATTTTGTTATTCATATAACTCGGAAAAACTTTTAACCAATTTGCATGCAAACAACCTGGCTCTGATACCAATTGAAGGATATGTAGATCTTTATACATGTTAACATACTCATATATGTCTAATTAATTTGTCATAAATTAAAACGGATCTTATGCATGCAAACAATAAAAAGAATAGAGGAGAAATCATGTCCTTACATAATTAATTTCGGATATTTGGGCACAAAAGAGATCACCTTTCTCTTTTGTTCTTGAGCTTATTCCAATGGAAGAACAAAGATCTAAGAGCAAGATCTCTCCCTAAGCTTAATACCCAAGGCTTTCACTTAATCTAATTAATATTACAATACTAGTATAATATTAATCTATGAGAAAATTGAACCAAAAATATTGTTAACACTTTGAATATTTTCGGTTTTGTTGAGAGATAAAGAGAGGATTTTATTTCTCTAGAACTTATATTTTTGGATGAGTTGAATGAATGAATAATACACTAACTCAAACAAGGTAGTGTATGTAGAAAATATAAGACAAAACTCTTGCCTTGCTCACTTGGAAAACCGGGTAGGAGGAGAAGAGGAGGGAAGAACACTCACCCAATGCATGCCCTTGTTTGTCTTAACAATGCACATTAGGGTTGCATGCCTACTCTTATTAGTAATCATTATGTTTACTAATTATAACATAAACACATTATGTAGTATACACTCCTCCAATTTTCGGCATTTTTAGATAATATGGAATCCATATTATTTTTGTCAATTGTCTATATGTTACATGTCATATGTTACATATATTTGTTATGTAATTTTTAACATATTAAAAATCAACGTATTAATAAAAATACGTCACATACAAAATCGACTAAGTAATATCATAATTACTTGTGCCAAAATATTTTACCAATTTATAAATCACAACTGATTGTATTTATAACAATTCATTCAATTTAATTGTTACATTAAACAATTTATTTCATCCGAGTAATTATACAATTTAATTACTCAGACCGTATCTCATTAAATCACATTTCAATATGATACGTAAATATTACTTCCAAAATCGTCCGTCAATTTTCTAGTAATTTAATTAACTCGTAACATTATACGATTAATTAAATAATCAATTAAGAGTATTGCCCTTTAGGTATGACCTAGGGGGTCAACTGATCACCACCGTCACACGACAGTAATGTCAAACTCTAGTAAGCCAATCATTACCGATATATGTTGACCAGTTGACAGTAACAATATTACTTCCCAATTGTATTCATTTTAATGAGACTTAAACATGTGATCATCATGATCAACAGTCGTGATCGCATTATTGTCGGAGGACACATATTCCAACAGATTACACAATGCTTCTGTCTCTCGATATTATTTGATGCTAGTCGTCATATTATAATCATCTTATGTATCAAATACAATGATGAAAACCACCACCGGTTTCTAATATTGACGAAGTAGTACTAGCAAAATTTATGTCAATCAAATAGACATTTAAAGAAGAAGGTCCCATTAGATGTCCCACAACTAATTTGTTGATTCTTCAATAATTTGGGGTAGTTTCCTTTCAAGCGTCCAACAATTAAGACAATGGAAACTTTATCGGTCGGGATTGATAGGTTTAGTATCGTTATTCTCAATAACCTTACTTTTAACATTACTTTGTATCAATTCCATTCTAATTTTACTTCTTTGATAACTTCGTCCCTTTCTTAACGGTTTAAGAGAATGCCCCCACTCATTTCAATGAGTCTTTGCTATGAGAAGCAAAATTGAAATTCATGAAGACTACTCTTCATTCGTTTGTTTAGTCTTAAAACTTTCATTGAAATGGTTGCGATATTTTGGTCAATTTTGATTTCAAACAAATCTAGTTACCAAAATGATGTAACGTTTCAAAGTACTTAACTCAATTAAGCATATGAGAAACAATTCACTGTAAGTAGATATGTTAGTCAAGAATCAAAAACCCTTTTGATCACGAATAACTTTTATCTATACTCTTTACAAGAGATCCTTAGCAATGGTTCATATGAGGTTTTAGAAGCAAATTCATATTTGTCTTAAGTTACGATGTTTTAATGGAGATTTGAATCAAAAATCGAAATGATATCGTATATGAATTGTGGAAAACTTAACATTTATTGTTTTATTAATACTTGTAAATAACAAGTAAAGCATTTACATAGTTACCTCTACCCAACTATGATAAATGATTCCAAGATCCAAATTCATATTAACTTGGGCACGGGGTAGCCGATTCATCCCTTATCAATATAACTCGGTGGATTAACTCTTTAATCGATTCTACTTTTAGAACTCTCGGTCGATAAAATTACTCTAATATTTATCTATAGCCCGGAACACATGCGACTACGGTCACGAATACTTCCGTTGAGCTCAATCCAAATTTCAAATAAATGTGTCCATGATCCAAATTCACATTAACTTGGGCACGGGGTAGCCGATTCATCCCTTATCAACATGAATTCGGTGGATAGACATTTATCACCCACTTCCCCTACGTAACAAGGTTTGTACCCCGGTGTGGCCGAGCGCACTCCCTCATGAAATAGGTTTTCATGGTTTCTACTTTTTGGTAAGGCTAAGTCTCAATTGTTTATTTTAGCGAGAGGTCATGTTAATTTATTATCTATCACGTTTTAAGTGAACTAAAGCGGTGAACTACGATAATTGTAATTGACACGGTCGATAAACTCGATTAAAATGCATGTTTAGTTATGGCGATTTAGCGATGCATGCAACATATAAATAAAATGCAAAGCATAAAAAATAAAATCCTAGTATGGCCTTCCTAAAATAGTAAATCTAATAAACTATTACAAATTTGGAAACCAACTCCTTTGGTCCCTTGAACTTCGGTCTTGGCACGTATTTCAAGGCAATACTTTCTTCGATGGATCGCCTTCTCAAATGACACCGTTTTCAAGGAACTCCGGAATAATAAAATTACATAATGAATTACATAATTTCCTATTATACATTTGTAATTAAAATAAAAATAAATCTATTAAATTACAAAATGGTGATACGAGATCACAAAAATTACAACCGAATCGATATTCCCATACATTTCGGGTAATACCAATTAAAAACTAAGGCCATCCTAAGTAAAATTACATAATTCAAAAATTATATAAAATAAAAATATGACAATCATAAATAAAATGCAGCATTATAATATGTATGAACATGCTATATTTTATGCTAAATCGCCTTAAAGAGCCAATATCGTATATTAATCGGTTTTTACGGATTTGCGTGATTTAACCTTTTAAAATCACAATAATTACATAAAATCATATTTATGTACAAGTTAATTACCCTAACCATCTTAGGACTCAAAATTAGTCTCCACTAACATTTGACAATAATTAACCTAGATTTCTTAATATTGTTCATGAATGGACTTTAAAATACAAAAATATGTCATAAACTTCAAATTAAATCATAAAAATTTCAAATAATTTCAAAATTTGAAATTTAAACTCATGAACATTCTGGAAAAATACCATGACACTCATAATGTTCAAAAACTTAGGTTAAAAATTTCGAAAAATTTATCGAGAAAAACAATGTTGCGGTTTATCGATTTTAACAATTATCACCATAAAAAAATGAGAAAAATTATTTTTATCAACTTTTCACTTTTAGATCTGAAATATATGATAAAATGCAACATGTGACGTTTTTCCTTAGTCATGAAGTATGTTTTAGCATTTTTACTAATTAAAGTCACTATTTATGTGATTTTTCATCAAAAATTCATAAATCATGCTTAAAGACTTCATTATAGCCAAATATTTTACACACATCTTGTAAAATTGCATGTGACACCATACTAAATTTCTATGACCAGATTCGAAATATAACTCATATTAACCTATTTAACCATTTAAATACGATTTTAAATTGAAAAATCCATATTTCGAGCATAACAACTCATTTTATCATGAACATATACAGGCGATCAGTACATAATATATGTGAAAACATATCCAAAAACCACTGAAAAAATCGAAGTTTAGCTATTTTTAGTCTACAAATGACATTTTTATCATAAAAATCACATTTTAATGCCATTATTATATAAAATGAACAATAAAATACATAAACAAATCAAAATGTCCTAAAAATCACTTAGGACCAGAAACTTTAACATGCAAATTTATTTTAAAGTTTTTCTTCATAAAACCAATTTAATTAGTTTTGAACTATAAACCGATTTACATGCAAACAACCTGGCTCTGATACCACTTGTTGGAAATTATTAATTCCATTAATTAACATATTCATATATGTTCAAATTTATTTAGTCATAAAATAAATAGTTGATCTTATGCATGCAAACATAAATAACAAGAGATGAGAAAATCGTTTTCTCACCATGAAAAATTCGGCCAAATGGGCACAAATGAAGGTCTCCTACCTTCATTTGTTCTTGAGCTAGAAAATACATTGGGATGATCATCCATGACTTCAAAATAGAAGCCCTCCAATAAGTAGCACCCAAGACTATCCCAAAATCCCACAAAATAATATGTAGTAGATATTTGTAATGTGGTTTACCTTAAAATCGATTACTAATACTCATATACTACTACTAGTATTATTAGTGATTGATTTGTACAAATTAGATTCATAAAAATAATTTTTTATGAAGAACAAGAGAGAGAATATAGTGTTTATCATAAAATATAAGAGAATGAATTATTGAGGAAAAATCTCTCAAATGTATCCTCAAAAAACCGGTGGGTAGGGGTCTTTTTAGGACCCTTTCCCTTTTTCCTTTTTGTCTTCACAAGACTAATTAGTATAAGTCTTTGTCATAGTCAAGTCACTATCAAGTGTCATAGACAAATGAATAAGACAAAACTTCTAAAATTGCCTACCAATTTTCGGTTATGATGTGTACTATGGAGTCCATTTTATTTTTGTCAATTGTACAATTGTATGTCATGTGACATGTGACATGTCTTATGTCATGTTTTAATTTAAAATGCATATTTATCAAATTAAATAGCATTTACAAATTAAATAAATCACATTTAACAAATTGACTAATAATTCAAAATTACTTTCACATAAAATGGTCATTTAAATACTAGTTAGTATAATTCACAACATCTTGTAATTATAACTAACTTATCATTCTCATCTCGCGTGTTTTGCAAACACCGATTAATTTTAATAATATAACTTCTTAAATTACTAAATAAAATCTTATTTAATCACATTATAATAAGATTTCATTTTCTCTCTTATGATAATAATTTGTTCAATTTTAAGGAATTAATTAATCTGTATTGACATACAATTAACTAACCTTTTTCAATTAAGGGAATCGTCCTTTAGGTGTGACCTCAAGGGATCAACTGATCACCACCGTCGCACGACAGTAATGTCAAACTCTAGCCAGCCAATCATTACCGATATGTGTGGACCAGTTGACTATATATGTAATGTATCATCCCTTCCGTATTCTTGTTATGAGATTTAAATATGTGATGAATATGATCGACAATTGTGATCGCATTATTGTCGGAGGATACATATTCCAACAAAATGATCAAGATTAAAATTAAAGACAAGAGATAAAAACAAAGCTAAAGGAGGGGGTAGGAGACTCACAATGGAATAGATTGAAGCTAGACAATCAACCCCGCACTTGTGGTATCCTCCATTAAGCTTTGTCGACCTTTAATTGTCGCTCATCGCCACATCATCATCAATGGAATCATCATCATCATCCACCTCCATTGAACCGGAGGATTCACTAACTGCATCATCATCGGAACTCGAACTTTGCTCTTCTTCTTGGCATGAACCAATACCTTCCTCATCTTCCTCAACAACAATCTCCTTTCCATTAGCCACCCGGCTATCCTTATCGGCATCGTGAGAAGTACTAGGGAATAATACCTTCCTATCCACCCAACTAGGCAAAGGACATGAAGGATCAAGAAGTCCTTGCTTAGCAAGATGTAGTAGGGGTGGATATTAGGCGCGATAAGCATTCACCCAGTCATCATAAGCTTCTCTATGCATTTGTTGCATCAATTGGGTCAAGTAATCATTGCCTACCACAACATTAGAGCCACTTGGTTTAAACTCTTGGTAGGCGAAAGGATAAGGTGGAGTCACAATGGTAGAGGAGGAGGGCTTTGCAATTGGATCCCTTTGTTGCTTGATTATCAGTTTGGCTTATTTGGAGACGGGAATGAGGTAGTTGGTTCAAAGGGTAGAGATACGGCAAATCTTGGTGGGCAAGACAATGGACTTGGCTTCCTTGATGAGCCATTCAAATTTATTATCAAGATTGTCATTTTTGACCCAATGAAACTTGTTGATCAAATTACTCATGTAAAGAAGGTTGCTTCCCTTAACCGGTTTGTAAGTATTATCCTTGTTGAACTCCGGGTTAAAGTGCTTAGCTAACCTTGTTACCAAGCCCCCATTTACAATAAAGGCCGCTCCCTCTTTTCCATTATCAATCTCTAACCACCGCTCAATCAATAATTGAAGAATGTTGTACTTTTGGGTGGACTTTTCATTACTATTCAAGAAGGACTCGAGGTAGACAAAGTCGAGTTCAGTGAAGTGGTTGGCTCCTTTCATAGCGATTAAAGTATTAGCTACAAACTTTTGCCAAGTTCTTATGCCCGAATGGTGAACATACAAAGCATGGCTCTCCCGGAAGGAATCGAATTTACGACCGGTTATAGCCTTCCATAGGGGCGTGGCAACATACTTCAAAGGCTTCTTTTCAAAGTGATCATATTTCGTAAGACCAAACACTTTACCAAATTCACCCTTAAGCAACCTTATACTCTCGTTCTCAAGTCGGAACTCAACATAACTTCGAGTCTTTACCTTGTACTCCCTCAAGGAGCTTATGAACTCCATGTTCAATGAGGGGTAAGTCAATTAATTCATATCAAAGAGGGTTTTCAACCCCATGGACTTGAAAAATGCTCTAGATTGCTCAAGTACACCCAATTTTTGCAAAGTATCTTGACAAATAAACTTGGTAGCTAAAACTTTCTTTTTGGCATGGGATAGAAATGCATTCCTATGTTTATCGGAAAAGAAAGTTACCTCCGGAAAGTTTGGCAATTGTTGCACAACCGGATTAGAAGGGGTAGCTTCCTCAATGGGATTGACGATTTCTTGGACATGCTCCCTTGGTTGATCTACTACCAAAGCTTTTGATGCTAGAAGAGCTTGTTGCCTTTTTGACAAATTTGGGGTTTTAGGTACCTTCGTTCCGCCTTTAGTCCTTGCCATTGTATGGTCCTTATCAATTTGATATCAACAAACCAAGATGATTCTTGAATGCTCCTTGATTCTTCAAACTTCAATCAATTAGGGATTTTCGAAATTTTGACCCAAACCCTAGAAAAATTGATTCGATTTGTGAGGAAATTGATGATTAAATGATCTTTTGTTGATGAAAGAGAAATTTAATTGTGTTTTGAGAAAGTTTTGATTTGATTATGATAAATTTTGATGAGAAATTGATGTTTTTGGATGGGGGGGATTGAAGGTTGAAGTGAGGGAAAATGGTTGTGTTTGTGTTTTGAAAGATGTAAATGAATTTGGAAAAACGAAGAATCCCGTGTTTTACTTATGTATCAGGTCAGGGATGCGCGGATTGAGGTCAGGACGCGCGGATTGTGCATGAGATGCTCGGATTACGGTTGGGACGTGCATATCTTTTTTTAGCTAAATCTAGTAAACCTGAAGCTTCCCAGGACCCGCGGCTCGATAGTAGGATGGGCATCCTGAAGTTGGAGGACGAGCGTCCTAAGCTCGGCTCGTGCAGATTCTCTTACAGGACTTTTTACCAAGACTTGAAGCTTCCCAGCTCCCACGTCCCAAAGCCAGGACGCGAGTCCTGAGTCTGGAGACGCTCGTCTCATGGCTGGCTCGGGCAGATTTTGCTCGTCTTGCTCCTCAGCTCCAACGAGCTCAGGTCTGCTCGTGGGGATCCTCTTCCCATGTCATTCCTTCTTTCTTTCCTTGTTGGGGGTTGCATTACAAAGGCTTGGTTTAGCCTAGGCATGTGCCATCCCCACACTTGATCAAACACTACACATTAAAACACATTAAAATCCCTCCCTCACTTGCTCTAATGTCAAAAATCTTGTTACAAAGCAAAAAAATGCAAATCCAAAAATGACAAAGGTGAAATAAAGGAAATGAAATGCTAGTTAAGGGGTTAGAATATATACAAGTGGTAGTTTAGGGAGGACTCCACCAAACTCTCCTTTCTTTGATGAGATGTGAAGAGGGCAAAGCCAAAGTGTTGTTGATGTTGCTCAACACTTTGTAGAAGTAGTTGAAGGCTTGCTCATTATCATGATAAAGATCTTGCATAGACCTTTGTGCATCGTTTTCTTCATTGTTGTAGTCCGAGTCAAAGTGATCACAAGGATCCACAAAACCTTGGTCTAAGGTCATAACATTTCCGATATAAGGATTAACCAATCCTTCAAATCCATCATTCCATAGACCGCAAACTTAGCTTGCTTGTTCCCCAATGATGTCATGAGTTGGCAAGAGCAACTCTCCTTTCTTATGGCCAATGAGGCCTTCTTCATTACTTGTCATGATCGGTAAGCTATTCAAGCTCTCATTGTTATTGTTGAAAATTCCATGCTCTCCGAATAGATCTACACTTGAAAGTCATCTACTTTCTTCTTCCATGTGGGTGATGTTTCATTACCCTTGGCTTGATCTTTGCATAGAGATTCTAACTTCTTCCTATCACTTTCTCGGCTGTAGTGATCGACCATGAAGCATGGCTCATGTAATCGGGGAGCTCTCATGGTTTTGTCAAGATTGAAAGTAATTGTCTCATCCCCTACTTCAAGTGTGAGCTCTCCATGTTTCACATCGATTACCGCTCCCGCGGTATGCAAGAAAGTCTTCCTAAGATGATAGGAATGTTGGAATCCTCCTCCATGTTTACAATGACAAAGTCTCCGGGATGAAGAATTTGCCAATTCTCATGGGCACATCCTCCCATACCCCTAGAGGTATCTTTGTTGATCGATCCGCCATTTGAAGAGTAATGTTGGTGCATTTGAGCTCTCCCATTCCTAGTCTCTTACATACCGAGTATGGCATGACACTTACACTTGCTTCAAGATCACACAATGCCTTGTTGATTGTAGTGTCGCCAATGGTACACGGAATAGAAAAACTTCCCGGATCTTTAAGCTTTGGAGGGGAATTCCCTTGAAGAATAGCACTACTCACTTTGGTAAAGGCAATAGTCTCCAACTTTCGGATGGATTTATTCTTGGTAAGAATATCCTTCATGTACTTTGCATAAGCCGGAACATGATTGATCAATTCCGTGAATGGGATTGAGACTTCTAAGTTCTTCACAATTTCCATGAATTTTCCAAGTTGCTCATCAAGCTTAGGCTTAGCTTGGCGACTTGGGAATGGAAGTTTAATCACAATAGGCTCTATCTCAATCTCCTTAGCCTTCTCTTCATTTTTCTTCTTTGAAAGTTCATTGGTAGTAGGCTCTACTTCATTAGAGTTCTCCACAATTCTTTCCTTGCAACTATCATCTAAAATATCTTCATCAATTGGCCTCTTCGGCCCCTCATATCTTGTACCACTCCTCAAATGGATGACACTAACCGTTTCATGTCTCAGGGGGTTACCTTGAAGAGGTAATAGCCCTTTTTGTCTTTGGGAGCTGGAAGATGCTATTTGAGTCTCTAACATTTTGGTGTGGGCAAGTATGTTGTTGATGGTGGCTTCTTTCGCTTGGCTATCTTTTTGCATTTGGGTGAAGAATTTTTGTTGGGTCTTTTGCATTTGGAGGACCGCTTTTTGAACATCAAATCTTTGGTCATTGGATTGGTTGTAGGAAGGTTGATTTTGATATCCTTGGCTTTGGTTGAAAAAGAGTCTTTGAGTTGGATTTCTCATTGGAGGTGGGGTGTATGATGGTTGAGGATTTTGGACATTTTGGCTCTTGTATGACTGATTTGGATGGAATTTGGTATTCTCATTATAGTAGTTGGAATAAGGGGTGTCATTCTTGTATGCTTGGAAAGCATTCACTTGTTCATTTGTTCCCCTACATTCGTTTTGATCATGTCCCAAGGTTCCACAACTTTCACATACTCCATTTAGGATTGAGGATGATGCCATCATAGCATTGACATGTTGTTTGGGTGATTTGGAAGCTTCATCAAGCTTAGCCATGGCCTTTTCAAACTTCAAATTGATGGTGTCGATATGAGAACTTAGTTGAGCACCCAATTGTGTGATGGAATCTACCTCATGCTTTCCTCCCCTAGTGGCCTTTCGAGACATACTATATTGGGAATTATGAACCTCCATCTCTTCAATTTTGGCCCATGTTTGGTTGTCATCAACTTCGGCAAACCTCCCATTGGATCCCATATTAAGCACATTGCGTGAGTCTTCATATAAACCGTTCCAAAATTGTTGAATAAGGAACCACTCACTAAGTCCATGGTGTGGACAAGAACGACAAGTGTCCTTAAATCTCTCTCATGCTTCATATAATGATTCTTCATCCCTTTGCTTGAACCCGGTTATTTGGGCTCTCATCATGTTAGTCTTCTCCGGAGGATAAAATTTCTTGTATAAGGCAAGTGCTAACTTCTTCCATGAATCAATACCAAGGGTAGCCTTGTCTAGGCTCTTCAACCATTGCTTTGCGGTACCGATCAAGGAAAAAGGAAACGATACCCATCGGATTTGGTCTTGAGTAACTCCGTTTGAGAAATTGCATCACAATAGTCACAAAAAGTCTCCATATGTAAATGAGGATCTTCACTAGGCGTCCCTCCAAATTGACTTCTCTCAACTAATTGTATGACTGCGGATTTGGCAATGAAATTACCGGTTAGATGTGGTGGTGTAGGAGTACTGTTTGGTAGGTTCTCCTCGGTTGGTACGGAATGAGATGAAAATTTAGGCATTGTAGGTTGATTTTGTGGTTGGTTTGGAATTGGGTTATCCTCTCCTTCTTTTGGAAAAGCGTTGACAAACTCAATGTTATTTGGTTGAATGTCCACAATCTCTCCAATACCTATAACTCTTGAAGTACCTCTAGCAACTCTTCTATTGTTGGTTAAGGTCCTTTCAATCTCGAAATCAATAGGTAATGGATTACCTTGTGATCTTCGAGTCATGCAAAATATCAAACAACTAGAAAACAATTAGAACAACCTTGAGGAGATTGACTTCCCCAAGGTAAAGAAAGACAAAACTAAAACAATTAACGAAAATCAAATCAATTGAACGCCATCCCCGACAACGGCGCCATTTTTGGTGTAGCATAGTCGTTATTGCAACCAAAACAAAATTTATATCTTTACAAACTACTCTTAGTAGAGTGATAAGTAAAGGTCGTATCCCAAGGGACGGGTATCGATTTAAGATTTCAATTGCAAGTAGTTATGTCTTAAGGTGTCACAACTTGGGTTGAAAGGAGATGTAGTCTAAACTAAGCAACAAGATGAATTTAAATTAATGAAAACAAAGTAAAGCAATTTAAAGGGGTTTGCAAAACAATTGATTAAGGGCACTAGGGTGTCATGGGTTCATAAGGGAATCATGGAAATAGATCATACAAACATGTTCTCAAATAGAAGCAAGCAACTTATTGTTGTGATGGAATCGAGTTAGTGTATGTCTTACAATTCCTAGGAAGATTTAGGTCCGGGAGCCGAGTCGATCAAGACTTTGCAACACCTACAAGTCGACTTAGTCTCTTCCTATTCAACTTTATGCATGGTCGAACAAGGCTTAAGTTGGCTTATATCTTACAAGCCTCCTTGAAAAGATAAGAGATGGGTAAATAAATGCAGGGTTTTATAGTCTAGCATTTCATCAACTATAACATGTGCATAGGTTGAAATCACAACAAGCAAGCATTCAATTATGAAAGCATATTAAATTAAGCATAAATCTAATCCCATGATTGATTCCTCTAATTCCCCATTAACCCTAGCTTAAGAAACTACTCACTCATGATCAAGTTTAACATGCTAATAAGGATGTCAATCATATTAACAAAGCAAAACATGATGAATAAGTAATGGAAATAACAATAAATAAACAAAGGTAAAAAGGGACTATACCAACTTGAGATGATCCAATAATAAAGCAAAGAATAGTAGAAGGAAACTTGATGATTGATGGAGAGTTGTCAATCTTCCAATAAACCCCAAATAATCTTCTAATTACCCAACTAAAACTAAGAACAATTGAGAGATTAAGGAAAGATTAAGATGTGATTAATATTAAAATGTGTATTACAACTTGAATTAAGACTAAATTAAGAGATTTAGAAGGAGATTAGTACTTGATTCTAAGCTTGATGCTAATATAGGTAGTACAATAGGGTATTTATACTAAAATTAAGTACAAGGATTAGGGTTAATAAGGGCTTAAATGACGATTAAGACCCTAAGAGAAGCTTGAGGATTTGAAAATCTCGAGGGACATGCGCGGCCTGAGTAGCAACTCCCCAGGGACACGCGCGTCCTGACCTTGAGAATTCTTGGGTCTGTAAAGGGATCAGCTCGAGCTGGGTCTCGCGACGCCCGGATCCTGGGTCTGGGACGCTCGTCCTGAGCTCGGGACGCCCGGATCCTAAGAAAGGTTTCTTCTCTTATTCTTGGCTACCTAAAAATCCGTGGGGACTGTTTTAGGGACGCGTGGATCTTTCTTCATTGCCCAGTTCACTTGATTTATTTGCTTAAGCCTCTAGTATTGGTCTCCTCTTCGATGCTTGGTCATTAGATGCGATCCATGTAGCTCCATTTTGCTCTATAAATGCAAGGCTAGCAATCCTCTCCTACCAAGGACACAAAACCTGAAAGAATATGCAAAATAGGAAATTAAAGATAAGAAATGACCCTAATAGATGCTAGAAAGCATGGGAACGAGGTTAATTCGGGGACTAAATGTGCTCAAATATGAGTCACATCAAAAGGAATGAAATGGGCATGACAGAGTGGGCATGGAGGAATACATGGAGCATGGTACAAAAATCTAGAAGAATAAAGGAAGAGAAGTGAAGAAGACAACACGAAGAAAAGAGCTGAAACAGAGAAGATCCTTGATCAATCCCAAGCAGACTTTATCAACTGTGCAGGTTCCTCGATCAACTGCAGCCAGGCTCGATCAAGGAACTTGTGTACTCGATCAACTGCAGCCAGGCTCGATCGAGGAACCAACCAAATCAATTAAGCTAATTAAAATATGCAATGTCGAGAGTTGTGGTTCCTGAACTTTGGTGCCTCGATCGACTAGAGCTGGGCTCGATCGAGGAACTTGGTGACTCGATCAAGTACATTGGGGCTCGATCGAGGAACCACTTGGTTCTAGAATATTCTGCAATTTTCCTTAAGTCGGTTATGATTTACTATAAATATCTAAACTCGTACCCAAGGTTATTTACGCTTTTATTTCCGTAGTTTCGTATAGCTACCTTAGAAAACTCTCTCAAATACTTAGTTTTAGTTTAATTATTGTTCTTATTTCTGGATCTAGCTACTTACAGTATTGTTCTTAATCTTTCCTCGTTAATTATTAATTCAATTCATGTTATTATTTCTTTGTTCTTTTTTATTGTCTTCAATTATGTCTTTTATTCAGAGTATTGTTGTTATTTCCTTTAATATGAGTTGCTAAATTCTTAATCTAGGGTGAAAGGGAATCTAGATTGTTAGAAAAGGGACTTATTATGAATTGATTGTTAAATCACTTTTTATTATTGTTTAATTATCGTTTTAGATCTAGTTAATTGATTACTGATCAGAATTGATTAATTTAGTCTTGCATAAACTAGGATTTTCACCGACCGAGTTAAGACTAGTATAGGCCACAAAAATTGAATAGAGATAATTTAATTATAACAATCACATGTTAAATTAGATCTAAAAGAAATATTGAATCGACTGATCATATGACTTTCAACAATATAAATTGCTCAATCAATGATTTAAATCTTACCCTTCGATGACGACCTAGTGAACCCGAATCCCTAGAATCTTTAATATTATTGTTTATCATCTTTATTTAGATTGCTATTAGTTGTTAGAAAACAAACTCAATCAAACCCCATAAAATTGTTACTTTAAGACAAAACTTAGATATAAACAAACTAGATAAATTAACTAGACTCCCTGTGGATTCGACCATGACTTACCGCTAGCTATTTTGTTAGTAGTAGTATAGGATTTATTTTGACTAAGGCAAATGACCGAAAAGAACCTTATCAGAGACCCATAAGGTGAGTTTTAGGCTTAAGAATACCCCTTACAACCTAGGTAGTGATGCTTTTGCCGACCATCTAGGGGTGGGTAAGCGAGTGGTGAGTCACCATGACAAGGTTTAGAAAGACATGAAAGCTTCAAAGTCCTATCATCTTTACACAAGCAAGGAAAAGGTTAGCATGAGTAATATGAAGACTAGTGACATTGAGCACCCCGTCCTAAAGATCTTCTTGCGCTCCTTGACCAACCTCCTCTATGGGAGGAAACACCCAATCAAGCTTAACTCCACGGAAGTGTTAATCTTGAGTTTCTAACTTAACCCCCACCATGAAAGCCGCCTCTTCTTCAATGCCATGTCTTTGGTGTGTCTTGCCCTTGCGAGGATAGCCGAGGTGGACCAATGCTCCTTAGATTGTGGGGCCTTGGTGACTCGATTGGCCAAGAACTTGTTAGTTTACGAACCGGCGGCGGTGGATGCACCCATATCCAAGGAATTGGTTTATTTTGATCTTGATTGGTTTAGAGCTCACTATTGGGTGGTAGATGCGGAAGAGGATAACTATGGACATGGGCCACCGCGCTGCGCACACCCGCGCGTTGGTCTCGAGGCGGCGACACTTCTCCCATGGAACCTTGGTTTGCCAAAGTACGTCATGGGCGTTACCGATTTATGAGGCATTGAAACCGGTGAAAGGTTGAATAAGCCTGCATTTGTGGAGTCGCCACCAATTTATTGTGGAAAAATCGGAAACCGTTCGATTACCTCGTGCCATGTCAAGACACAAAGTAATGACATGAACACTAAGAACTCGTTAACCTTAGCATTCTATGTCTAGAATGACTCTCGAGATGCTGATGGACACGGATGTCCAGAGATAACTACAGTAAGGGGTGAGGTACGTATTAGAAAGCTCTTTAGTTCGAACACCTAATTCCGCCCGCCTCGATAGCGGCCTCTACTAATGATTAAGGAAATTGTTCATATTTGATATGTCGTCGATGTAATGCATGCAATGCAACAGACATAGATTAATCCTAGCATGTGAAATTAAACTATGTCGATTAACACGTAATTTAGCAAATAATTGGGTCGAAGTAAATGTTAGATTAATTACATGTGAATGCCAAGTAATTAAATCATACATAATAATAATTATGATAAATGAATTACAACAATATTTGATCTACGTCAAAAGCACGCTCAAAACGGGATTTCGAAGAAGAAAATAAAAAGAAAATAAAATTAGAAATTGGAATATGAAAATACGTCAGATTAGAGGTGATAATACGGACAATAGTTGATTTAAACCGTAATTAGGAACCCTACGTCAAAACGAGAAGAGTTCAGAGGCAGAAGCCAACCCAGAACAGGCGCAGCATCTGCTGCGTCCTCTGGAAGAGGCGCAACACTTCCTGCGTGTGTTCTTGAGTTGGGTTATGGCTGTGAAGTCAGAACCGCAGGTTAGTTATTGTTCATTGGTAAATTTAAGATCGATTATCAATACTATACTCGAGTTGAAGTGTTTTAATTGATTATATGCATCTGGGCAAGTCATAAAGCGAATTAAAAAAAACAAGAATTTACAGCGATTTATACAATTATGATTATTCGATGTCGGGTTTCATAAAGATCGAAACTTTGAACTTAAAAAGTGAATTAAATTTGGTAAACTGAAATAAAGAAAACAATGTACAAATAACGAATTCTAAAGACTCGATATCAGAAAATCGAACCTTTAAAATCCGGGTTTGAATAGATGACGAAAACCCGCAAATATTGAATTATAAGGGATTTATGTCGAATTATGCATTATAATTTAAAAAGGATTAGTTAAAAGCATGTTTATATACTGAAACAAACAAAAGGAACGAAAGAAACGAAAGAAATAAGAAAAAAGGGGCAATTGCAGGAAGTCGAGGAAGAAGAAGAAGAGCAGGAGCAGCGGCAGCCTCAGTAGGAGGCGCAAGAGGTGCTGCGACTCTTCAAAGAGGCGCAGCTGCTGCTGCGTTTCTTCTCGACGTCAGACCTCCGCTGTTTTATAAATACGGTTTTAAGAGATTGATTTTAAGACGGCTTTTGAATGTGCTTTTGATATAAATCTTACATTAGATGATACAGAATAAAAGTGTGGACACGGGCCCACGGGGTTTGCTTGGGAAAACAAGCTTTGCATTTGTGGAGACACCACCAATTTTTATGGGAAATTGGAACCGTTCGAATACCTCGTGTCATGTCGAGACACAAAGTAGTGACATGAGCACCAAGAACTCGTTACCCTTAGCATTCTATGTCTAGAATGACTCTTGTGGAGAACACGGATGTTCACATAGATCTAGAGTAAGGGGTGAGGGTACGTATTAGGAAGCTCTTTTGATCGAACACCTAATCCCGCCTGCCTCGATAGCGGCCTCTACTAATGATTAGGGAAATCGTCTATATTTGATATGTTGTCGGCTATATGCATGCAATGCAACATCCATTAGATTAATCCTAGCATGTGAGAACTAACTAAGTCGGTGAACACGTAGTATAACATGCATTAATGTCAAGGTAGAAATTTAGGTTAATTGCACGTGAAGGCATATAAACAATAAATAATAAAGAATGGAACAAAGTACGATAATTGACATTATAATAATTACAATGGGTGATTGATTTACGTCAAAAATACATTTAAAACGGATGATTTGAGAAAATAAAAGAGAAAACAAATAAATTAGGGTAGAAAATAAGAACAGATTAGTGGGTGATAATACGATTAATAGTTAATTAACACGTAAATTAATAATTAGGTCAAAGCAGAAACGGAAGTTCAGAGGCAGAACTCAACCCGAAACAGGCGCAGCAGAGCTGCGTCCTTTGGAAGAGGCGCAGTGCTCACTGCGTCTGTTCCTGAGGTGAATTCTGGCTGTGAAGCCGGAATTGCATATCGTTAATATTCATTGGTAATTTAATGCTCGATTAATAATATTTGACTCGGATAGAAGTGGTTTAACGGATTATTTACATGCAAATTGGTCATAAAAACAATAAAACATGAGACAAAACTAATTAGAACAAATTAATTACAATATTAATTACAAGGTTAATTATAAATTAAACTTATCAAAACAAATTAATTAGGTTATTAATGCTAAACAATTGATGATGATGACGATAAACAGACGAAAAATATAATAAAGATGAATTTCAGAGTCTTGATATTGATGAATCGAATCTCTAACACCCGGATTGATTTTAATGACGAAAACCCGCAAATATGAATTACTTGGAATTTAAGTCGGGAATTAAAAGGTGATAAATTACTAATGAATTATATGCTAAAATTATCATGTCAATGGAATAAGAACAAACAAAGACGAAGCAAAAACAAACAAACGAAATAAACAGAAGACGAAGGAAGAAGAAGGAAAGCAAGAACTGCGGCAGCCTTAGGATGAGGCGCAGCAGGTACTGCGTCCCTTCGATGAGGCGCAGCAGGTACTGCGTCCCTTCGAAGAGGCGCAGCAGTTGCTGCGTTCCTTCTCGACATCTGTCTCTCGTTAACCCGTAAAAGGTTTGAATAAAGGTTTTGTTAATCGGTTTTGAATATATTTTCGACGTAAACCTTACAATAATGATTACAAAAATAAAAACAATAATAAAAGATGGGTTTTACACACTCAGACTTACATGTTTGACGAAACGAGATTAACTAAGTTAACGTTTAGTGATGCTCGACTCGAATGTACGACGAAAGTGCCCTCTAAGAGGAAATTAAACTAAGTTGATTAAGTTGATTGATGTGGAGTTGGTCAAATTGGTCGGTCATGCAAAACGAGCCTGGTACTCAGAAGGATCCGAGCTTACATGGTTGAAAGTTGAAGCACGTAGACGCCAAAATGTGGGGTAATATCCGTATAATACCCTTAAAATATAGGACTATAACGCAAATTTTATATGTGATTATTGTCATAAAACGAAAATACAATAGAAACGATAAAGGTAAAAGAATCAACCTCGGGTCCTAGTGCAATTCGGCAAAATGAATAGAAATCAACGTAGATCTCCTCCTAATTGTTGCACCCAAGACCGTATGAGATTATGCCCTTGTGCTAGAATGTATTCTCTAATTGCCTTGCAATATTGAGAGAATTTGTTGTGAGTTTCTTTAGATGTGAGATCTAGGTTTTGAGAGAAAAATGTTCTCAAAACCCTAATAATTTTGCAAAAAAAAATAATTAGGTTACAAAAGAGAGAGAGCCTCTCTTTTGTTTTCTCTTGCTTGGCCGGCCGTGAGCCTACATGTGGAAGTGGGCTTCCACTTCCTCTTAATTTTACCTCGTGGTCCGGTTCGTAAAATGCTAAATGTATATGACACGCTTTTATTATAAATCGTCATCGGTTATCGGTTATTAAAACATCAACTAATAACACGGATTAGTTGAAATATTAATACATGTCCGACAAAGACAATATTGTATAATTAATTCAATATACATCAATTAAATATAATCGTTAATATTTAATTTACGAATTAACCTATTAATTCGTCTTAGCCATTATTATTTAATCCGTATCAAATAATCATCTCAACATCGCGTTTGACTAATTATTAGTCAATGACTCCGACTAACTGCTTAGTCAACTTTGGCATCAACATGACTGTATTTTCATACCGTCACATCTCTCAAACGTATCCTATAGGTGTGACTTTTAGGGACCAGTTGATCACCGCCATCTGTATGACAATAACGTCAAACTTATCTAGCAAGCCAACCGTTATTGATAAACGTGGACCAACTGATAATATTACAAAAGTATACCCTTTGATCCTTTTAGAGATTTAAATGTTATTGCACTACCTGTAGAGGACACCAGCCCCAACAATCTCCCACTTGTCCGTACAAGTCTATGTGTAATAACGTTATCCGCACTAACTGGAGGACACAGCTCCAACAAACTCCCACTTGTCCGTACAAGTGTATGTGCGATAACCGATTCTCATATTCATTTAAACATTTCTCCCACTCAATGTAAAACAATTTGCAGATCCGGATCCGCAAAGGTCGTATTTTACAATCGATCTGTATCTAGAGTGGTTTCCCCGACTAGAGAGTAACTCAACTGATAAAACGAATCCGTATCCGAGCATGGCCATGCATTTCGATTCTGACTCCTCGAGTGGCCCCGAGAAATATCGAGTACCGATAAAGGCTGAATATTTCCTTCAACTCGACTCCTTCCGACCTAAGCACGCATGAAATGACCAGAAAAAATCTACTTGGCCCCCTGTTACGGATGACCGTGAGAAAGAAACCAAAGTCACCCAAAATCTGCCTTAGTCTCAAGAGACAGTCGATAGTCAAAAGAATCGACTCTTAGGATCACCATGGAGGTCCTATCCACGACCGGGCACCGAATGTTAGAAAACATTTAGGACTCCACGTCGATGTCACAATTGTGTCCTACGAGATATCCGTATAAATCGCCCCGTGATTGGTCGGTTAACCTTTTGACTTATGGCTCGTTGAACCCACCATCAACCAACGTCACAAAATAATTACCTTGAGTTATCAGCTCACGTGGGCAATTAAGGACCAAAAATATAATGTTTGTTCAGTTCACTTTGTGGTGTTCAAAATTGTCGTACAAAACCACATGAAAAACAAAATATATAAATATCAAAACGATGATGTCGTATAGAGTACATAAGAGAATGAATCTAATCCATAAAAGAGTACTACAACTTAGGAACACGTTTAATTCCCATGGAATTACCATGCCCTTCATGCTTATCTTGTCGTAATGGTTTAGTGAGAGGATCTGCTATGTTATCATCTGTAGCAATCTTTTCTATCACTACTTCCTTTTGCTCCACGTAATCTCGGATTAGATGAGCTTTCCGTTGTACATGTCTAGACTTGTTGCTAGACTTTGGCTCCTTAGCTTGGAAGATGGCACCTCTATTGTCGCAATAGATGGTGATCGGGTCATTCGAACTAGGCACTACTGATAGTCCTTGTAAGAATTGACGCATCCATATCGCTTCCTTTGCAGCTTCAGACGCGGCATAGTACTCGGACTCAGTCGTAGAATCTGCTGTAACACTTTGTTTGGAACTCTTCCAGCTCACTGCAGCGCCATTAAGAGTAAAAACGAATCCAGACTGAGATTTTGAGTCATCTCGATCCGTTTGGAAGCTAGCATCTGCGTAACCGGTTGCGCATAGCTTTTGTTCGCCTCCATAAGTCAATGCCCAATCTTTAGTCCTCCGTAGGTACTTAAGAATGTTCTTGACAGCCATCCAATGTGATTCACCTGGATCTTTGTTGGAATCGACTTGTCATACTCAATGCATATGCCACGTCCGGACGTGTGCATATCATGGCATACATGATTGATCCTATAGCCGAGGCATAAGGAATCCGTGTCATGCGCTCTTTCTCTTCCGGTGTCTCCGGTTCCGAGACTTGCTCAAATGCACCCCCGGAGCCATAGGAAGAAACCCCTTTTGGAGTTAGTCATCTTTGAATCTCTCTAGGATCTTGTCTATGTAAGACTCTGATTGAGAGATAACATCCGACGTGATCTATCTCGATAGATACGGATGCCCAAAATCCTTTGTGCCTCACCCAGATCTTTCATCTGGAAGTGGTTTTTCAACCATACTTTTACCGAAGTTAAGAGAGGTATGTCATTCCCAATCAGGAGTATGTCATCGACATACAATATTAGGAAGACAATCTTGCTCCCACTCGACTTGATATATAGACATGGTTCCTCGACCGATCGAGTAAATCCATTTTCCTTTATCACTTGGTCGAAACGATGATTCCAACTCCTAGAAGCTTGCTTAAGTCCATAAATGGAACGCTTAAGCTTGCATACTTTCTTAGGATGTTCGGGATCTATGAAACCTTCGGGTTGCACCATGTACAACTCTTCCTCCAAATAACCGTTTAAGAAGGCGGTTTTCACATCCATCTGCCAAATTTCATAGTCATGAAAAGCGGCAATCGCTAAGATAATCCGAATGGAACGCAGCATGACTACGGGTTCAAAAATTTCATCGTAGTGCAAACCTGGCACTTGGGTGAAACCTTTAGCAACTAGTCGTGCTTTATAGATATCTTGTTGACCTTCCACAGAATGCTTTATCTTGTAAAGCCATTTGCATTGAAGGGGACGAACCTTAGCAGGTAAGTCAACAAGATCCCATACGTTGTTCTCATACATAGAGTCCATCTCGGATTGCATGGCCTCAAGCCATAACTTTGAGTCAGAACTAGTCATGGCACCTTTATAGGTTGCGGGTTCACTACTCGTTAAGAGTAGAATGTCATCTATGTCATGTTCCTCGACTATACCAATGTATCTGTCCGGAGGAATAGAGACTCTTCCCGACCTCCTAGGTTCCTCAGGAATATTAACCGCAGCCGGGATTGAAGGAATATGATCCTCCAATGGTTGCTCGGTATTTGGTTCTGGAATCTCCGACAGGTCGAAGGTTCTATCACTCTTTGCATTCTCGAGAAATTCCTTCTCTAAGAATGTCGCACTAGCCGCAACAAAAACACGTTGTTCGGTTGGCGAATAAAAGTAATGACCAAGTGTTCCTTTAGGATAACCTATAAAGTATGTCTTGACCGATCGCGGGCCGAGCTTATCCTCGTGTCTCCACTTGACATAAGCCTCGCAACCCCAAACCCGTATAAAGGACAAGTTAGGGACCGTTCCCTTCCATAGTTCATATGGAGTCTTGTCAACAGCTTTAGACGGACTTCGGTTAAGTATTAGAGCAGGTGACAGAAGAGCATAACCCCATAATGAGTCAGGCAACACCGTGTGACTCATCATGGATCGAACCATATCTAGTAGTGTTCGATTTCTCCGTTCGGACACACCATTCAACTGAGGTGTTCCAGGTGGAGTTAACTGTAGGGCAATCCCACAGTCCTTAAGGTGTTGATCAAACTCGTGAGAAAGATACTCGCCACTACGGTCTGAGCGCAGTGTTTTAATCTTTCTTCCCAGTAGGTTCTGTACCCTATTCTGGTATTCCTTGAATTTCTCAAAGGATTCACTTTTGTGCTTCATTAAGTACACATAGCCATATCTACTTAAATCGTCCGTGAAAGTGATGAAATACCTATAGCCTTCTCGTGCGGTGATTGACATAGGCCCACACACATCCGTATGTATGAGTCCTAATAGGTCAGCAGTGCGCATTCCAACACCTTTGAAGGAAATTCGAGTCATCTTACCAATGAGACATGATTCACACGTGCCAAATGATTGAAAATCAAAGGCCGAGATAGCTCCATTCTTTATGAGCTGTTTTACGCGTTTCTCATTAATGTGTCCCATATACGGCGATTGCCATAGGTATGTTTGATCTTTGTCACCAACCTTTAACTTTTTATTCATTACGTGTAATATTTCGGTGGTCTGATCTAAAACATAAATTCCGTTCATGGAGACTGCCTTGCCATAAATCATATCGTGTAATGAGAAAATGCAAGTATTATTCTCTATTACAAATGAAAAACCAAGTTTGTCAAGTGCGAAACCGAAATAATGTTTTTCGAAAGACTGGTACATAATAGCGTTATATAAAAATAACTCAAATCCGCTAGGAAGTCTGGATCACGTATGTTCCCCGAGACGGCAGCCACTCGTGCTCCATTCCCGACACGCAGTCCACCTCACCCTTTACGAGGGGTTCGATGTTTTGAGCCCCCGCACATGATTACGAGATGAGAACCACAGCCAAGTATCTAGTACCCAAGTTCCGTAACTTGCGTGGTTAATCTCAATCATATGAATAAAAGTAGAAGAGGAAGAAAACATACCAACAGGTTTAACACGACCTGCTTTTATGTCCTCATGGTAAACAGGACATGTACGCCTCCAATGCCCAGTCTTGTGGCAATGATGGCATTCCATGTTTTCGATCTTGCTCTTTGTCGCGCCTGATGAGTTACTTGCCTCACCAGGCCCACTCTTACCTGAGCCCGACTTCTTGAACTTCAGTTTACCTACCGCTAGGTCTGCTGGAGCTTTGCCCTTACCCTTGCCCTTGTTTGACACAACGAGAACATCCTGTTTCAAGCTCCCACTGAACTTCATGTCCTTCTCGGTCTGTACGAGTAGTGAGTGAAGTTCATGAGGACTTTTCTTCAAATCATTCATATAGTAATTCGCTCTAAAGAGCGCAAAACCATCGTGGGGTGAATAAAGCATGCGGTCAATCACGATGTTCTCGCTGATTTTACAATCAAGCGCCTCCAGTCTCTCGACATTTTCAATCATGTTGAGAATGTGTAGGCTAACCGGTTGGCCCTTCTGGAGTCTCGCATCAAAGAAGCGAGTGGTATGCTCATAGGTCACGATTCTCGGTGCTTTCGAGAATTCCTTAGTGAGCGTGGTGAAAATCTTGTTTGCACCTTGGGCTATGAAGCGTTTCTGCAAATTGGATTCCATTGCAAAAATGAGTACGTTTTTAATCGCACCCGCTTCCATGACGAAATCGTTATACTTGGCGATCTCGTTAGCTCCAGCCGTGGGGCCTGGGTTTGCCGGGATGGGCTCTGTCAGAAATTTGAGCTTCCCGTCAGCAGCGGCAGCATTCCGTAATGCCGCCTCCCAGTCCGCGAAGTTTGATCCATCATTCTTCAGTCGAGTAGACTGATTCATCTGATTCATGAAGATCCGAAGCCAGGACTCACGGTCCAACGTGGCACTTGGCATTGGGTCGTCAGCACGGCCAGCCATTTTGTTATTAGCAGTTTAAGTGATCGTGATCTACACTGAAAAATTAGGAAAAACAAAACGAAATAAGCAACTCATCGAGGTGATTTAAGTCTATTAAAAATCATTTTAATCGTGTAGACTCATTGCACTTGTATAATTGATCTCCCTCAAGAATAATACAAGTGATCCCAAGACTCAATTTCCTTAAATTGATAAGCCAACTGTTTAGCTAGTTCTATCGTTAGAACTCTTGGTCGATAGATTTCCGTAAATCCTATCTATAGTCCACCATAATCACAGGATCGTACGAGTGACCATAGTGTTGAGATAAAATAGGTCAATCGGTTCCAACATACCCGACGTAGAAGGGGTCATAGTATGCCTACCGACGAAGAAGGGATTCATTGGAGTTTGACCTATAAAGACTGTTCTCAATTTTTGTTTATACGAGGAAGATCCCAACAACTTAGTTTTAATTCATTTTAAGTGAACGAAAAAACTAGCATTACGTGAATGAATTAATTTAGGTGATGGCTTAAATAAAATCGTATGATATCTGTATATCAAAGAAAACTAACGCGTGACCTCTATATGAGTTAGTTTTCATGCAATTATTAGGTGGTTTGGTTTTAGGCGGAAAATGATGCAATCTATCGTTACGATGAAATAAATAAAAGAATGCAATACGTAAATAAAAACTCCTAGTGTGGCCTATCCTAGTAAAAAGAACATAATACAACTTTGGAATCCACCGTTGGACCCGAGAAGCTTGTCTTGATGTTCCATCTTTGTCCATGCAGCGGGAGTGAGCATCCGATCTCCATCTTTGGTCTTCTCAAAATTACAATTAAAATTTACAAAATATAAACCTATTTACATTCTAAATAAAAACTGTAATTACAAGAAAAAAAATAAAATGGAGATACGAGATCTCAAAATACAACCAAGACCGTGTTCCATCATTACGGTAACACGTTCTACTAAGGCCACACTAAGTTACAACCGTTTGCAAAAATAAATAAATACGTAATAAAAGCATTCAAAACATTCAAAATAACGATAAATAAAATGAATCAACTAAAACAAATTTATTCGAGACATAATTCCGTAATTATGTAAAATTTATCCAAACCACCTTTAATGATTAAAATTATGCGACAAAACCGCTTTAATCAACTTAATTTTAATCCGTGATAATCCGTTACTTTAAATCGCTTTAAAATAACTAAATGGTACGTGAGTGAACCGTTTCACTATCAAGCGAATGCATAAAATCCGTATTATGCATAAAACATGGCCAAAAAAAAAAAAAAATTGAAGCATGAAATTTTTTTTTTTTTTCTTTTTCACGGTTAAATCGTGACAAAACAGCCCCAAAAAAAATTTTTTTTTTAAAATCTCAGCAGAAATGCCGAGACCAAAAGGGGAAAAACAGTAGCTAAACCGTGAGCCACAACAGTCCCAAACAAAAACGATTTGTTAAAATTTAATTGCAATTTGAACATAATTCGTATGAAAACAAAACTACAATTGACATGATCTTAACAAATTGTTATAATTATCGTTTAAAATAACAATACGCAAAGAACAAAACGAAAACAAAAGATCGTCTGATCTAGCAAAAACCGTGTAAACAAGGCACGGTTCCCAAAAAAAAACAAAGTAGAAATAAAAAAATCCAGCCGTGACAATTTTTATGCAAAACTCATCGAATCAAATTTGTTTGATGAAAATCACAAAGAAAAATTTACGTGGCCTCGCTCTGATACCACTTGTGGGGTAATATCCGTATAATACCCTTAAAATATAGGACTATAACGCAAATTTTATATGTGATTATTGTCATAAAACGAAAATACAATAGAAACGATAAAGGTAAAAGAATCAACCTCGGGTCCTAGTGCAATTCGGCAAAATGAATAGAAATCAACGTAGATCTCCTCCTAATTGTTGCACCCAAGACCGTCTGAGATTATGCCCTTGTGCTAGAATGTATTCTCTAATTGCCTTGCAATATTGAGAGAATTTGTTGTGAGTTTCTTTAGATGTGAGATCTAGGTTTTGAGAGAAAAATGTTCTCAAAACCCTAATAATTTTGCAAAAAAAATAATTAGGTTACAAAAGAGAGAGAGCCTCTCTTTTGTTTCCTCTTGCTTGGCCGGCCGTGAGCCTACATGGGGAAGTGGGCTTCCACTTCCTCTTAATTTTACCTCGTGGTCCGGTTCGTAAAATGCTAAATGTATATGACACGCTTTTATTATAAATCGTCATCGGTTATCGGTTATTAAAACATCAACTAATAACACGGATTAGTTGAAATATTAATACATGTCCGACAAAGACAATATTGTATAATTAATTCAATATACATCAATTAAATATAATCGTTAATATTTAATTTACGAATTAACCGCTTAATTCGTCTTAGCCATTATTATTTAATCCGTATCAAATAATCATCTCAACATCGCGTTTGACTAATTATTAGTCAATGACTCCGACTAACTGCTTAGTCAACTTTGGCATCAACATGACTGTATTTTCATACCGTCACATCTCTCAAACGTATCCTATAGGTGTGACTTTTAGGGACCAGTTGATCACCGCCATCTGTATGACAATAACGTCAAACTTATCTAGCAAGCCAACTGTTATTGATAAACGTGGACCAACTGATAATAATACAAAAGTATACCCTTTGATCCTTTTAGAGATTTAAATGTTATTGCACTACTTGTAGAGGACACCAGCCCCAACACAAAAAGCAAGAGCGTGGTCTTAGAATGCAAAGGGAAAAGAGAAGGGCGGACACTCGCGTGAGAAATATGAGGACCGAAGGTCTGTATTTATACTAATCACACGAAGGAATTAGGGTTTCGGTAAAACATTGGAAGTAAATCTCAAAAAGATCTTAAAATACGCAGAAAGGAGCTGGGGAAGAGGCGCAGCAACCACTGCAGCTCTTGGAAGAGGCGCAGCAGGTGCTGCATCCTTTCCCCAATGGTTTCCTCCTGCGGAAGAAAGATTTTCCGCGTTTCCATTATGGAATTGCGGTTGATCTTTATTTCCTTATTATTTAAAATATAATTTCGGGATATTATTTACCAAAAGATTAAAAGATTAAAAATATGGAATAGAAATATCCGGAACATTCCAGAACATTCTAACTCGGCATTTTAAACGTTTATTAGAAAATGAAGACGATTTTTGTACCGGACTCCAAATGTACTCTAATTACTGTCAAAACGACTGTGACGGCGCGTAGATGACGACCAAGGGGTAGACACAAGTATTTGAGCTATCACTTGATGATAAACTTATGAATTGTAATAAATCGTTCCGTGTACCAAACATGTGACCCAATCATCACCGGGTGGCTTGCGGGAGGTGCAGAAATGAGGTATCTACAGAGCCCCCACTTTGACTGAGGCTTGGACAAGGCGAAAGTCAAAGTATAGCCATCAGGTCAATCGAAGATTACAACCTGACGACTATGGCGACGTGAGGCGGCTCAAGGGGTCTGAGCTAAGGACCTGTCGTCGGGAACATTTTAGAGTCTGTCGACTATCGGGGAGGGTCGTTTAAAGTCCATTAGACTACGTAGAGAGGCTCGCCAGCCATAAGAAGAGACCATACCTGAGATTCCTTGAGACTCCTTACTCTGTCGGACTCCAAGGGGAAACAAAACGTAATATCGAAGGGCAGCAGGACGTCGGTAGAAACTGCTGGGGGAAATCTGCTTGGGTCGGTCTTCAAACAAACTTCGGTAAAACTCGAGATTGAGGTTGAACTCCACGTGTTGAAAGGGACAATTGGCTGTCTTGAACTCTCGCTCTGGGAACATAATTGAGGTGTGTCAAAACACCTGTCAGATAAAATTCGCTCGTTGTGGCAAGCGAGGTCTTGATAAAGTACTGCGACGATTCGCAGCTTGCTCGAAAATACGGGTTCGGACGAAGAATAAACATCAAATGGACCAAATATACGATACATGGTGTTGAGGAAGAGGCGCACCAAAGATGGGCCTACAAATCACGAACTTATAACGAATTTTCGAAAATTGATTTGGAGGGAAGCTGGGGAAGAGGCGCAGCAAGAGCTGTGACTCTCGGAAGAGGCGTAGCACCTGCTGCGTCCTTTCCTGGGCTTATCTCTGTCCGAGTTAAAACTCGACAGAGGACGTGTTTTATTTCATAATAAGAAAACACAAATCATCAAAACTCTCTCAAATTCCAACCATTTCTCGTCAAAATTTGATCAAGATCTTCCATTTGCCATGACTAATAGAGGTATGCATTCTATTTTTGCATTAAACTTCCGCATTTGCGCAATTTGGACCGACAAAATTAGGGTTTCCAACCCTAAATGTCAAAAAATTTAGGGCTTTTCCCCCAAATGATCTTGCCTTGTAAAATTGACTTTCTAAATGGATAGTTGGTAGTATAAGGATCATAACCATGTGTTCATTTCGAATTTTCATCGAGTATTGAGCATTTGAGCGAAATTGTGACGGTCTCACAGCTTAGTCGTAAATTGCTTCGAAAATAGCCTTAGGATTGCCCATTTGTGACGAAACTTGATATTTGGAATCCTTGTGTGATGGTAAACTTCCTACCATCTCGGGTTTTGATTTGTGACGGCTTTTTCAGGACACTTTTCTAGAGCATAATCACCGTTATAACAAAATGTTGTCGAAATTCCGACTCGAACCCATGACTAGGCTTGAATTTAGGCTTGACCTGACCGATATTACCACATGAGCGGTCGGGTTTCGGGAGAAAATGGCCAAAGATGGCGAGAAAAGAGCGATTTCGGAGCTTTGAAAGCTTGAAAATCCCCTAACTGAGGCTCGCCATCACTCGACGCGGCCTAATTCACTTTAATTTTGCAGGTGATGAGGCTTCTACGTCAAGGAGGGCTCCCATGGATGTGGACACTGTTTTTGACCCTTCCCTTACGCTCGAAGAGGCGTTAGAGGAGGCTTTTGCTGCTGCGACAGAGGCTGCTGAGGACGAGGTCGTCGAGGAGGAGGCTGTTGAGGAGGAGGCTCCGAGGCGGGCCAACGTTGGACGAGGTGGTCATCAGCTGAAGGGAGCACGGGAGTGGGCTGAGAGATGGGATAGCCGACATCTCATCTGGGCATCGGAGAGTCACCTGTCCTACAGGACGGTGAAGAGCTTGGTAAATTGAATTCATCATTCTTTCATTTACCTTCTTTCTTGTCTTTCATTTGCCATTCCTTTTCTCTTTCATTCGAGCTAAAGATAGGTTTGCATTGAATCAAAATAGAAGGTCGGGAACATCAGATCCTTTTCTGGCAACACTACGATGATGAAGGCTTATAGGATGCTGTCATCGGAGGAGCAGACCATCATCGAGTTGGGAGATTTTGGGGCCTTGGTACGAGCGTGGAGGGAGATCAAGGGGAGGAAGATTCGGGCTAACCTTTGCCTGATTCGAGCCTTCCTTGATCGGTTTTGGGACACGACCTTGACCTTTCACATGCCTTTCGGCGAGGTTGGGGTCACGTTAGAGGATTACGGCATGATTTCTGACTTGCCGTGTGGGACTGAGGCTGTGGTGTGGCCGGAGATAGCCATGAGAGTGGACTCCGCTGAGGCTAGGAGTTTGATCGGTTGGAACCTGGTGGCGAACGCTGCTACGGTTCTCGGGTTGGTGCCGAGCACTTACGTCAGGGATTACTTTGTTGGGAAGATCCCGACGATGGTGATGATCGATGGGAGGGAGACGACTCCTCTTCCCTGCACTGCGGAGCAGAGAGCTCGTCTGTGGCTCTGGTGGTTCTTGTCTTCGCTCTACCTTGGAGACAAGGGGGAGAAGCTGTCGACGAAGCTTCTTCCCTTCCTTTCTGACTTGAGTGACTTAGGTCGTTAGGACTGGGTCACTCCTGGCTTTGCGGTCCGCACCCGCTATATGGGGGCCATGGTTCGTCCCGAGCTGGCGGAGAAGGGGACTTCTCCTGCTACTGTTGCTCCTGGACTGCTACTGGAGGTATGAACCTTTCTTTTGTATCATGAAAGATCATTTCTCTTCCTTGTCGAATCGCGAAAGATCGCCATTAATTATCTTGTTTTGCAGGCATGGGTGTACTTCTACTTTCCGGGCTTCGCGCCCAAGAGGACGGAGCCGGAGGAGAGAGCTTATCCTGTTGTGAGGGATTGGGTGATGTGTCGGAAGAAGAGCCAGCGTTCTTCTTACGACGTCTGTCGATGGGGCGTGAATGCCCTGCAGCTGGGTGGCGTGAGTATCTTTTAATTTATTTGCTTACCCATCACTTCTTTTAGAAACGATCATAAGAATGACCTCTTGCTTGCTTATCTTATTGGGTGCCCAGGCCTTGGGCGGACTACACTGGTGTCCCTCCTTTTATGGCTGAGGTCCTTCGACCTAGGAGCTCGAGCCGATTGCTGGTGAGTACATTGATGGGTCCCGTGTGGTACTTGGGCGAGCGTTTGACTCGTCAGTGCTCTCGAGACGCCTTCACGGTTCCCATCGATCCTCCTCGGACGATGTTTAGGGAGCCTTTCGATGCTGAGAGGGAGGCTTACCTGGTAGACCTCGGCGGTGACGCTCTCCTTCTTCCTGGCGAGGACTACCCTGCGTTCACTCACCGGAGGTTGGCGTACGGGCCGGTCGTGGTAAGTGCTTCACTTTTTCTTTCGAATTGGCTTGAAAACATGATGAATGATCACCGACTAGTCAGACCATTTGGATTTTGCAGGAGGTTGAGGCGGCGGGCGTCGAGCCCCCAGCGTACCCCGAGACCCTCGAGTACATTGATGCGGCGGGGTTGACGACGATCTCCGAGCTTCGCAACTTTGGCGAGGCGGTGAGAGATGCTGGCCTGGACGAGTGGCAGCATCTGATTCGGAGGGTGAGTTCTCCGTCTTGATTAGCTTTTGTATAAGAATACATTTGTTTAATTTTGTCCAATCATTGAGAATCCTTGTTTATTGAAATGCAGGTAGCACCATCTCGGTTCGTGGCTTTGTGGAGGGTAGCCAACCGGCTACATGCCACTGCCGTCGAGGCGCTTGCTGGCGGTCGAGGACGTCAGGTATGAACCTTCCGTTTACTTCATTTTCAATTTTCTAACTTTCTTTATGTTTGAAATGATTGACATGAGCCAATCCTTTGTCATTTGCAGAGGGAGCGCGACCTGGAGCGTAAACTAGCGCAGTCCCGGCAGGAGATAGCTTGCCTACTGAGGGAGTTGGAGGTCCGCGATGCAGAGATCGCTGCTCTCGAGGCGAGAGTTACCGAGCTAGACGGCGATCAGCAGTAGTTGTTCTTATTTTTGGTTGTTTTTGTTGTTGGCTGTACCGCACACACTTTTGTACATTTTAGGACTTTCATTTTGAACTTTCGAACTTTGTTACGGGCACGAGTCCCCAGTTTGGTGTACATATGTCCTTTTGGTTGTATATATGACGGCCTGAGTGCCTTTGCTGCTGAGTTGTCTCGTTTGTACCTGTAGGTTAGCTTTGAACAGGTTTCGTAGATGACGGTTTATGCCGTCATGCTGCCGAAATTTACATAGAAATTGCACATAAAACATGTATTTGTACACATGGCCTAAATTAGCGCAAGACAAACACTCAAAAAAATGCAAAAAAGTTGCCAGAAATGACAGGACGGTAGGGAGGGCTACCCCCTAAAAAAAATGAAAATAGAAACATATAAGTTTCAAATGTAATATGAAACGAGAGGGAAATGATTTCCCCAAAAGAAAAAAAAAGAAAATGGGTAAGTTCGAAAATAAAATAGTTAAATTGGTGAAATGATTCCCCAAAAAGAAAAAATAAAAAGAAATGGGTAAGTGTGCTTGTTTGACGAAAATGCCAACTTCGCCTCGAAAAGCGTGCCCGTATGATTAGGAAACTCGAAATATTACCAAAAATAATAACCCATATGAATAGGAAATTATGCTTAAGGAATTAGGAAAGACCCAACGCGAAAAATCACAGAAATATCTGTAGGGAAGAGGCGCAGCATGAGTTGCGTCCCTTTGAAGAGGCGCAGCACGTGCTGCGCCATTTCCCCAGTGTGTCCGTTCTGACGGATTTTAGGAAACAGCTTTTAGTATAAATATAGACGTCAATGACGTCAATGGAGGTTTTATTCACATAATTCTGCCGTCTTTTATCTGTTTATTACATAAAACTCTCTAATTAATCATACAACATGGATGCTTTAGAAATCCGTCTCAAAGAATGGACAAATAAATTCACAAATGTGGAGAAACCTGATATGTGTGCCTACAACTTTGGATCGATTTTGAGCTTGAAATTGGTTAAGGTTGTTAAGCCATTCTTGGATGCTTGTCTTGAGTATTGGGACCCTAATTTCCACGTGTTTGCCTTCCCTGGAGGAGATATCTGTCCGTTTCCCGAAGAAATTGCTGCAATTGGTGGATGGGACTCAGAACATATGCCTGCTATACCCTCTACCTCTCAAGGGTATAAAAACAAGTTTAGGGATTTGCTAGGATTGACAAGAGCCGAGGTTGACCGTCTTGTGACCTCAAAAGGAGTCCGAATGCTTGATTTTATCGATCGGTTCATAAATAGGGCAGACCCCTCTATCTCCCATGTTGCGAGGCGTAGGGCATTCGAATTTTGCCTATTGCATGGTTATGTCCTCCAAGGGCATGTTGACGAGGAGATAAGAGATGATCCTCGCTATCTGAGTTTATTTGAGCAAATGGAGCTGCGCAGGTGCCCAGCTTGCCTATGTTTAGGGGAGATCCTATTGGGATTGGATAACAGGAAAGCCAACCGCAACCTTCCTTATTTAGGAAGTCCCAACATCTTGTAGGTAAAAAGAGTACAACCTTCTTTTTTCGTTTTTCTTTTTTTTCTTTTTTTTTCGTTTTTTTTTCTTTTTTTTCTTTTTTTTGTTTGTTTTTTTGTTTTTTTTTTTTGGATACTAATACCTGCTTTGGTAGGTTTGGCTTATGGAGCGTTTGCAGCTGATCGAGCCCCCAGTTAATGTTCCTGCTTACCATGCTCGCTTGATTGCAATGAGGACCAGGCTTTATATAGTGGACTTCACTCGGGTTTGCAACTATTGGGAGAACAAGTTGAAGAATGAGGATCGTACCCTGATCAGATGGATCGTACCATGGTGGCATCTCAAGTTTGTTACTGGAGTATCGTCTCTGGATCCTACTCGATCGGTGCGCATTCTTGGCTTGAAATTCATGACATGCATCTTCCCAGAGAGACTGATGAGGCAGGTTGGCTTGAAGCAGATGATTCCTAAGCTTGATACTATTCCTCAGACTGCCGTGGCACTTACTACCGAGAGTCGAAGAGAGTGGGCCCTCAAATGGGCTCAGAGAAACATGTGGTTCCTAAATGCTTCTGTTAGCGCATTATGGGTATCTAATTCCAACTTGCAGTGGAGGAAGGCTACTACTCCTGAGGAGCGCGAGAGACTAAGGAAGCGCGAGCCTGTTGATTACAAGGTTAGTGATGTAGCGAAGGAGAAAGAGAAGTAATTGACCGAGGGAGAGGAAGAAGCCGGATTCCGAGTTGTTCATCCGTCGAAGAAATCGAAGATCTCTCCTGTCGTCGAAAAGGTGGTTGATAGGAATGGCAAGACTAGACCGCGAGAGAGACCGTTGGTGATTAGGTCTGAGATAGCGCAAGAGCGCCCGACTCGTGGACGAGATAAGAAATGTGACAAAAATGACAAAGGTAAGGGGAAGATAGAAGAATAGCCTAAGTCCTAGTATTATTTATTATTATTATTATTATTATTTGTAATAAAATGGTGGAGTTTTTAGAATCCTAGCCTATTTATTTTTAGCATTATTTTTATTATGTGGCGTATTATTATTATTATTATGGAAGGAAATGAATAAAAGATTAATTGGTTATGAAACCATGGTGATTTTCTTTTATTATTCTTGTTGAATTCCAAATGCATATGCAAATATCTTTCTATTTACATTTAAAATAATATGTTGTATCCTGTGAAGGATTGCCTACATATTCATTTTAAAAATGAAATCAAACCCTTGCGCGTAGTTCAAGTAAATGTAAAAGAATAATTGTTCTAAGCAAGAGCTTGTAATGAACTAGAAAATGAGCATGAGCTTTACTTACTCCTAAAGCACAATTCAGTTTATTTGATGATATGAGGATGACGATTTGTCAAAATGCAAGAGCAAAGTGACAGAAGCTTTATTTCAGCTGGCCAGGGGCCGTTTTTATTTCGTGCCACATGAGCGACACGTGAGGTTACGCGAGGCGCGTCTTTGTTCCTATTCTAGGCATAATATCGTTTCAGTTGGTCGAGGTTAGTTGGGTTGGCAAATTCATTACCATCCAGGTCTGTAATTCTAACCGCACCTCCCGGGGGTACGGACTTGACCAGGAATTGTCCGGCCCAGTTAGGTTTGAACTTTCCTCGTGGATCGACAGGTAAAAGAGCTCTAACTGATTTGAGGAATAAGTCTCCCTCTTTGATGTTCCTAGGCTTAACCCTTTTGTTGAAGGCTCGTTTGATACGTGCCTGATATGTTTGCACGTTGTGTAATGCACACAATCTGCGTTCATCCAGGAGGATTAGTTCTTCATATCTGTCTCTCTTCCAATCGGCTTCTGGGATTTGACTTTCAAGTAGAATGCGCAAGGACGGTATTTCTAGGTCAACTTGTTTCACGACTTCCATGCCGTAAGTCAAATAGAAAGGAGTGGCCCCAGTGGGTGTACTAACAGATGTGCGATATCCCCGTAAGGCAAATGGTATCTTGCTTAGCCAATCTTGATAATTGTCAATCATTTTCTTGAGGATTGTGACAACGTTTTTGTTTGCTGCCTCTAATGCGCCATTAGTTTGTGGTCTATATGACGAGGAATGGTGGTGTTTGATCTTATACTTGGCTAGCAATTGTTCAGTCTCGGCCTGGAAATGTGACCCATTATCACTGATGATCTCATGTGGACAACCGTATCGATAAATGATGTTGGTTTGTATAAACTTTGCCACGTTCTTGGCCGTGAGACTAGTGTAAGAAGCCGCTTCTACCCATTAGGTAAAATAATCGATTGCCACCAGAATGAAACAGTGAACTCCTGTTCCGGCCGGGGTGATCTTTCCGATGATGTCGATTCCCCAAGCAGAAAATGGCCAAGGAGACGTCATGGTGTAGAGTAATGAGGGAGGGACATGTTGCACATTTTCGAAAATTTGGCAGTTGTGGCAATGTCTGACATATTTGATGCAATCGGATTCTATTGTGGTCCAATAATATCCCAAACGCGTGATTTTCTTTGCTATCATTGGTCCACTCATGTGCGGTCCACATTCTCTATCATGGACTTCTTCCATTACTTTTTGTGCCTGTGAACGATCAAGGCAACGCAAGACTACACCAAGAGGTGTTCTTTTATACAATTCTCCTTGCATGAGGACGTATTGGGAGGCTATTAAGCGTATAGCACGTTGTCCCCTCTTATCCATGTCTGGTGGACAGGTGCCATTGAGTTTGAAGTTCAAAATTGCTTGGAACCAAGGCTCCTCTGGGTTTTCTTCTTCATCTGTAATTTGGTGCACATAAGCTGGTTCTGACCGTCGTTCGATGCATAAAGGCATTTCTACCATATTATCCGGCATATTAATTAAAGATACAAGTTTTGCAACAGCATCTGTAAATTGATTCTCTTCTCGAGGTAGGTGTAGGTAAGTTACTTGATCGAAGAATTGGGCATTTTGGTCTATCCTGGCTTGATAGGGTGCTAGGCTTTCACTCCGAATTTTCCAAAACCCCGTAATTTGATTGATGATCAAGGATGAGTCTCCATGTACTGGAAGATTCTTGATGCCTAAACCTACTGCTGCTTGTAGCCCAATGAGGCAAGCCGCGTATTCTGCTGCGTTATTTGTCACCTCGAAGTCGACTTTGACAGAGAGTGGTGTACGCTCACCTTTAGGAGAAATGAGCAACACTCCTATTCCAAATCCTCTTAGGTTCGACGCTACATCAAAATAAAGGTCCCAGGAGTCTACATCGGTTTGGAGTATATCTTCATCCGGAAACGACCAGGTGTCTATTGTTTGTGTATCATTGATGGGATTTTCTGCGAAGAACTCGGCGACAGCGCGTCCTTTTATAAATTTCAGAGGTACATATTTGAGATCGAACTCTGAGAGCATCAAAGTCCATCTCGCTAGGCGTCCATTGAGAACGGGTTTTTGGAAGAGGTATTTGACATGATCCATTTTGGAGTATATTTTGACGGAATAACTAAGCATGTAATGGCGTAGCTTCTTCGTTGCCCGCACAAGAGCGAGGCACGTCTTTTCGAGTGGTGTGTACTTGTACTCATACTCCAAGAACTTCTTACTAAGGTAGTAGATAACTCTTTCTTCTTTTCCCACGGTTTGTGCTAGCATAGCTCCCATGGCTGTTTCGGTTACTGTGAGATATAAACCAAGAGGTTGATCTCGTTGGGGTGGCATGAGCACTGGTGGTTGGGCTAGTATCTCCTTGATTCGGTCGAACGCCTTTTGACAGTCGTCATCCTACATGGTGTGATCTATTTTCTTTAGCTTTTTGAAGATAGGTTCACAGATCATGGTGAGTATCGATATGAATCGACTTATGTATTGCACCTTGCCCAAGAATCCTCTAACTTCCTTCTCTGTTTGAGGTTGCGGCATTTCTATTAGAGCTTTGATTTTGGAAGGATCGATTTCTATTCCTCGTTGGCTAACGACATATCCCAGGAGTTTGCCGAATATTACCCCAAATGCACATTTCTGAGGATTGGGCCTCATGTTGTACTTTGGTAGTCTTGAGAATAATTTTCGAAGGTTATTAATGTGACCTTCTCTATCCTTGGACTTGACAATCATATCGTCTACGTATACCTCCACTTCTTTATGCATCATGTCATGTAGTAGTGTAGTTGCGGTGCGTTGATACGTAGCTCCGGCATTGATTAACCCAAACGGCATAACCGTGTAGCAATAGGTGCCCCATTGAGTGACGAAGGCGGTCTTGTGCATGTCTTCTAAGGCCATCTTGATCTGATTATATCCAGCGTATCCATCTATGAAGGATAACAACGCGTAATCTGCTGTATTATCCACCAATATGTTGATGTGTGGTAGAGGAAACTCATCCTTGGGACTCGCTTTGTTAAAGTCTCTGAAATCAACACAAACACGGATTCTCCCATCCTTTTTGGGTACGGGTACTATGTTGGCTACCCAGTCTGAGTACTCAGATACTTTGATGAACCCAGCTTTGAATTGCTTATCAACTTCTTCTTTGATCTTAAGAGCCCATTATGTCCTCATTCGACGAAGCTTCTGTTTTACGGGTTTGAAACCTGGTTTATTGGGATTCTGTGCTCTGCGATATCCATGTCGATCCGTGGCATGTCTTTGTAGGACCAAGCAAAAACGTCTTTGAACTTGTGTAGGAGGTCTATAAAACTGGCCCTTTCAGTGGCGCTCAAAGTCGTCCCTATCCTAAGTTCTTGGGATTCTAGTTCGGTTCCTATGTCGATGGGCTATGTGTTCTCTATAACTGGTCCCCCTTCCCCTTCTTGCAGTATTTCTTTAGCTATGTAAGGAGGTATTTCGATTGAGTGTGGGTCTGGGTCATCCTCATTATCATCGTAAACAGAATTGCATTCAGAATAACACAATGAGTAAGCAGAACCTAATTTATTCATATTAAAATTTGAAAAGAGTTGAACAAAGAAGCCATTTGTTCAGTAGTCAGTGGCGGTAAAGGGACAGTTGTCGGGACATTTCCCAAACTACTGTTACTACTCGATGCTAAGCTAGGAGAAACAAGGGGAGTGGGAGTGACGACAGGAGGAGACTCTCTAGGGACTTCTCTAGACTCCGACTCTGATTCCGACTCTGACTCTGACTCGAATTCGTTGTCTTCTGGTTCTTCTTTGAACATCTCTCCTTCTCCAGTGGTGAGCTTGAAGAGTCTTCCTTGGTTGTTCGTCCACCTGATCGACTCTCTCCATCCTTTCTGCTGATTCGAACTGGTTGCGGTGCCTAGCGTGGCAATGATCTCATCTATGACGCTTTCGGCTTCTTTGATTAAGGGAAGATCCTGGAGGTAGACGTCTTCCTCACTATCTGTCCATATCCCGTTGGTTACCTCCTCTTTTGGGGAGATAAGATGTGAGCAATCTAAGGTAGATTCGTCACTTGTGATCATCAGAACTCCAAGAGGATTCTGAGTATTGTTAGGCTTGCCTCCAGGCGGTATTGGTAGGCGACCGTCTTCAATCATGTCCTGAAGTACATGTTTCAGCTTGTAACATTTTTCTGTATCGTATCCCTTACCTCTATGATATTCGCAGTATGAATTCTCGTCCCAGGACTTGGATTTCTTTTCTGGTTCAGGTGTAGGCCCTATGGGTTGGAGCTTACCCTGCTTCATCAATCTCTTCAGAGCGTTGGAGTATGTATCCCCGATATTTGTGAATTTTATTTGTGGGTTATTCTTCTTTGATGGTTCGAGAAGGTTAACCTCATCAGTCTTACTAGTAGAGCCGTAAGAACGACTTGTTGAGCCTTGATATCCACGACCTACTGTTTTGGACAAGAGTCCTTTACGGATGTCATCTTCGATCCTTGTTCCTAGTACAGTCAAGTCCTTGAAGGTTTTGATGTTTTGGTACCTCAAATGATTTGCATAAATAGGCTTCAAGTTGTCCACGAATTTTTCCACGAGTGTAGCTTCATCTAGACGCTCGACAAGTTGGGTACTAGTCTTCCTCCACCTACTTAGGAAGTCAGTGAAACCTTCTTTCTCATTTTGGGTAAGAACCTCTAAGGTGCGCATATTGACTTGGATCTCAGCATTATCCGCATATTGTTTAGCGAACTCAATTGTGGCGTCATCCCATGTAGCAATTTTCTTATGCTCTAGGGAATAGAACCATTGCTTCGGGATGGTATCAAGAGATGAAGGAAATATCCTTAGGAACATCTCGGGTTTGATGCCTTTGATAGACATGTAATCCTTGAAAGCACGAATGTGGTTCAAAGGGTTTTC
Source organism: Silene latifolia (assembly GCF_048544455.1). Lineage (NCBI taxonomy): Eukaryota > Viridiplantae > Streptophyta > Magnoliopsida > Caryophyllales > Caryophyllaceae > Silene > Silene latifolia. The sequence goes on from NC_133536.1 coordinate 73,314,186, forward strand.
ATGCCCCTTGAATTTTTGGATATCCGTCATGTTGAAGTTGGTTGGCAATTTGGAACTCACGGCCTCATACTTGCGATTGTTTTCCCTATAGATATCATCCCCTTTGAGGTACATCAATTGTTCCTCCAAGTATTGGAGTCGTTTTTCAGCTTCGGTCAGACCTACGGGAGGGTTGACTTCTTGTGCTCCCACATAAGGTGGAGGGTTGTCATTCACGAAATCATTCGCAAATTCATGAGATACTTCATTTTCTGCAGGAGGCAACCTAGTTTCTACAGCAACGATTCGGCCTTTGATTGTGTTGAGGCGATCATACACTTGGTCTTGGCTAGCATAGAGACGAGTTAGCGCGGCTAGGATTAGATCATTACCATTCGGTGGTTGTCCATTGACACTTGCGTGACTAGTTCCACGCATCTTGGAAACTGGATAAGAGATCGACGACGAATCAAAACACGATCGACCATTCTAGCACACTTACCCAAAGAAACGTTTTGACTCGTGAAGTGGAAGTGTGCCACTCGTGTCAAGTGAGGTTTGAAGAAACGACAAAGTTTCGAAATGTTGGTCCTAGTCAACTATAGTGTAGTTGTAGGATTGGACTCGAAGTGAGGTTTTGAAATGGGCTTTGAGGCCCGAATTTTGACTCGACAATTGGACAGAGTTTCGACTGGTTTTGCGCTAAATTTGGCCTTTTTCGAAAATTTTAAGAGGTTTTGATTTTACAAAATTTGTCATGGTTTCGTTTAGAAAGTGGTTATCACATATAATACAGGCATTTATACAGGCATTATAATGGGATGCTGAGTGCATTTTAAAAGGGTTTTGGTTTAAAGGGTGGGATGCCATACCGAACAATCAAACCCGGGGTCTGTGGAGAGGCACGTACCAAACAGGTGTAAGGCTGATACCTAGTCCATTTCCTTGAGTAGTGAAAGCCCTTGATACAAACAGGAGTAAGCACCATGATATGGTTGACGTCAATCGCTATCCATCCCTAGACCCAAATAAGAATTTGGACCGTCTAGACGGGACGATTGGTCGAATGGGTTGGGTTGGGCCTAGGAAGGCCGAAAAAACGATCTAGGAAGACCGAGTTATGAAAACCGATAATTGTCTCGTACAAACTATTCTCTAACCTTGTTCAAGTTTCACCCTTGGAACCACGTAAGTGTATTAATCCTCAGCGGAGTCGCCAAACTGTGGACGCGGGACCACGGGGTTTGCTTGGGAAAACAAGCTTTGCATTTGTGGAGTCGCCACCAATTTTTATGGGAAATTGGAACCGTTCGAATACCTCGTGTCATGTCAAGACACAAAGTAGTGACATGAACACCAAGAACTCGTTACTCTTAGCATTCTATGTCTAGAATAACTCTCGTGGAGGCCAATGAACACAGATGTTCACAGAGATCTGAAGTAAGGGGGTGAGGGTACGTATTAGGAAGCTCTTTTGATCGGACACCTAATCCCGCCCGCCTCGATAGCGGCCTCTACTAATGATTAGGGAAATCGTCTATATTTGATATGTTGTCGGCTATATGCATGCAATGCAACATCCATTAGATTAATCCTAGCATGTGAGAATTAACTAAGTCAGTGAACACGTAGTTTAACATGCATTAATGTCGAGGTAGAAATTTAGGTTAATTGCATGTGAAGGCATACAAACAACAAATAATAAAGAATAGAACAAAGTACGATAATTGAAATTACAATAATTACAATGGGTGATTGCTTTGCGTCGAAAATACATTTAAAACGGATGATTTGAGAAAAGAAAAGACAAAACAAATAAATTAGGGTAGAAAATACGAACAGATTAGTGGGTGATAATACGATTAATAGTTAATTAATTCGTAAACTAATAATTAGGTCAAAGCAGAAACGGAAGTTCAGAGGCAAAACTCAACCCGGAACAGGCGCAGCAGAGCTGCGTCCTTTGGAAGAGGCGCAGCTGCTCACCTGCGTCTTTCGAGGTGAATTCTGACTGTGAAGCCGGAATTGCATATCGTTAATATTCATTGGTAATTTAATGCTCGATTAATAATATTTGACTCGGATAGAAGTGGTTTAACGGATTATTTACATGCAAATTGGTCATAAAAACAATAAAACATGAGACAAAACTAATTAGAACAAATTAATTACAATATTAATTACAAGGTTAATTATAAATTAAAGTTATCAAAACAAATTAATTAGGTTATTAATGCTAAACTACTGATGATGATGACGATAAATCGACGAAAAATATACAAAAGATGAATTTCAGAGACTTGATATTGATGAATCGAATCTCTAAAACCCGGATTGATTTTAATGACGAAAACGCGCAAATATCAATTACTTGGAATTTAAGTCGGGAATTAAAAGGTGATAAATTACTAATGAATTATATGCTAAAATTATCATATCAATGGAATAAGAACAAACAAAGACGAAGCAAAAAAAAACAAACGAAATAAACAGAAGACGAAGGAAGAAGAAGGAAAGCAGGAACTGCGGCAGCCTCAGGAAGAGGCGCAGCAGGTACTGCGTCCCTTCGAAGAGGCGCAGCAGTTGCTGCGTTCCTTCTCGACATCTGTCTCCCGTAAACTCGTAAAAGGTTTGAATAAAGGTTTTGTAAATCGATTTTGAATATATTTTCGACGTAAACCTTACAATAATGATTACAAAAATAAAAACAATAATAAAAGATGGGATTTACACCCTCAGACTTACATGTTTGATGAAACGAGATTAACTAAGTTAACGTTTAGTGATGCTCGACTCGAATGTACGACGAAAGTGCCCTCTAAGAGGAAACTAAACAAAGTTGATTAAGTTGATTGATGTGGAGTTGGTCAAATTGGTCGGTCATGCAAAACGAGGCTGGTACTCAGAAGGATCCGAGCTTACGTGGTCGAAAGTTCAAGCACGTAGACGCCAAAAAGAAAGAGCGTGGTCTTAGAATGCAAAGGGAGAAGAGAAGGGCGGACACTCGCGTGAGAAATATTAGGACCGAAGGTCTCTATTTATACTAATCACACGAAGGAATTAGGGTTTCGGTAAAACTTTGGAAGTAAATCTCGAAAAGATCTTAAAATACGCAGAATGGAGCTGGGGAAGAGGCGCAGCAACCACTGTGGCTCTTGGAAGAGGCGCAACAGGTGCTGCGTCCTTTCCCCAAGGGTTTCCTTCTGCGGAAGAAAGATTTTCCGCGTTTGCATTATGGAATTGCGGTTGATCTTAATTTCCTTCTTATTTAAAATATAATTTCGAGATATGATTTACCAAAAGATTAAAAGATTGAAAATATGGGATAGAAATATCCGGAACATTCCAGAACATTCTGACTCGGCATTTTAAACGGTTATTAGAAAATGAAGACGGTTTTTGACCCGGACTCCAAATGTACTCTAATTACTGTCAAAACGACCGTGACGGCGCGTAGATGACGACCAAGGGGTAGACACAAATATTTGAGCTATCACTTGACGAAAAACTTACGAATTGTCATAAATCATTCCGTGTACCAAACATGCGGCCCAACCATCACCGGGTGGCTTACGGGAGGTGCAGAAATGAGGTATCTACAAAAAGTACAATAATAAAATAGGATTTTACACTCTCAGACTTACATGTTTGACGAAACGAGATTGACTAAAGTTATCGTTTAGTGATTGATCGACTCGAATATGCGTGGAAAGTGCCCTTGTTAAAGGATTTTAGTAAATTGATTAAGTTTATTAAAAGTGGAGTTGGTCAAATTGGTCGGTCTATGCAACGTGATTGGGACTCAGAATGACGTGAGCTTTCGTGGTCGATTGATCAAGCACGTCGGCCTCGAAAGCAATAGAGTAGTTTAAAATGCAAAGAGAGAGAAAGAAGGGGCGGAACACTCGCGTGCCAAATATGGAGGCCGAAGGTCTCTATTTATACTAAACATATGGAAGAGTTTAAGAATGACAAGGATACAAAAACAAACCACATAAATATTCTGAAAAGTGCGAAAAGAGGGCTGGAGAAGAGGCGTATCACCCACTGCGACCCTTGGAAAAGGCGCAGCACCTGCTGCGTCATTTCCCAAGAGGTTTTCTCCTCAGCAAGAAAGATTTCCGCATTTTATTATAGAATTTCGGTAGATATTCAATTCCTTATTCCATAAAACACAAATATTACGGAAGATATTTACTTAAAATATTAATTTTAATTAGGAATAAACATCCAGAGAATTCTAGAACATTCCGGAATATTCCGACTTGGCATTTAAACGGTTTTTAGAAAATGAAGCGGTTTTTGACCCGGACTCCAAATGAACTCTAACTACTGTCAAAACGACCGTATCAGTGCGTAGATAATGACCAAGGGGTTGACTCGAGTGTTTGAGCTATCAATTGTCGATGAACTTATGAACTGTCATAAAATCGTTTCGCGTATCAAACATGCGGCCCAATCATCACAGGATGGTTGGCGGGAGGTGTAGAAATGAGGCATCTATAGAGCCCCCACTTTGACTGAGGCTTGGACAAGGAGAAAGTAAAAGTATAGCCATCAGGTAAATCGAAGATTACAACCTGACGCCTATGGCGACGCGAGGCGACTCAAGGGGTCTGAACCAAGGATCTGTCATCGGGAACATTTTAGAGTCTGTCGACTATCAGAGAGGGTCGTTTAAAGTCCATTAGACTACGTAAGGAAGCTCGCTAGCTATAAGAAGAAACCATACATGAGACTCCTGGGTAAAGGATTCGAAGGGTACAAATGCTCTTCGGAGAATTTTATCTTAAACTCCGTGGGGAAGAATCATATGTTGAGTCGACAATGGCGCGCCCTTTGAACTGCTGAGGAAAGGTGATAAATAAAAAACGACATGCCCTTGGCATCGCTGATAAAGATGTTTGATCGACAACATCGCGTCCTTAGCACTGCTGAGGAGAAAAATAATAGATCGACAACGACGCGTCCTTAGCATAGCTGATAAAGGTGTTTGATCGACAACAGCGCGTCCTTAGCACTGCTGAGGAGAAAATCCACTTGGTTCATCGCAAGCGAAATTCCGATAAATAGGAGAAGCCCACCAACTATATTTAGTGATTATGAACTCTCGCTGGGGAACATATTGATGACTTTACTGGGGAAGAATCATACGTTAGGTCGACAACGGTGCGCCCTTGGCACTGCTGAGGAGGGAAAAAATAATGAGTCGACAACGACACACCCTTGGCATCGCTGAGGAGAAAAAGGTATATATCGACAACGACACGCCCTTGGCATCGCTGAGGAAAAGTGTAAATCGACAACGGCGCGTCCTTAGTACCGCTGAGGAGAAAATTCCCTCGAGTCGTCGTAAGCGAAGTTTTGATAATGAGGAGAAGCCAATGAACTGTATTTAGTGATCATGAACACTCTCGGGGAACAAAACATCGTGGTTGTCTATAGTCTGTTGAAGAAAATGTTGATTCGGACGAAGAGAACGCCCAAAAAGGAGTCGTTTGTTGAGGAAAAGGCGCATGATGCTTGGGCCCACAAATAACGAACTTGTAACGAAATTCCGAGAAACGTCGTTGAGGAAGAGGCACATGCCAGCCTATTTTGGATGAAACTTGATGTTTTGGAACCCTTGAGTAATGGGTAAACTTGCTATCGTGTCGAATTTTTTATTTGTGACAGCTTCTCCGGGACACTTTTATGTGGCATAATTGCTATTGTAGCGAAATATTGTCGAATTTTTGACTCAAACCCGCAACTAGGCTCGAACTTAGACTCTTCTTGACCCATACTACCATGTATGTGGTTAGGTTTTGGAGAATTTGGCCAAAGATGGCTAGAAAAGCCACTTTCAAATGCATAAAACATTTGCAAAATTGCTTGAAAACGCTTGAAAAATGCTTAGTATTTCTTTGTTTACTTTGACTTGCAGAGGACGTACCTTCTACGTCAGAGAGAGACCCCATGGAGATCGACGTTGAGCCTTCCACTGCCCTGGGAGCGACTCAGGAGGCAGAGGAGGACGTAGAGGAGGAGGAGGTCGCGATGAGGGCTAACCTAGGACAAGGCGGCCGTCAGCTCGCAGGAGCGCTTGAGTGGGCCAAGAAATGGGATGGTAGACATCTCATTTGAGAAGCGGAGAGCCACTTGTCATACAGGACGACGAGGAGTATGGTAAGCTTTCAGCTTGTCATTTCCTTTATTTATTTACTTCTCGTCATTTCTTTTTTTATTCATTTCTTATCATCTTTATGCCTAAGAAAGCTTTCTTTGAATTGACGCAGGAGGCTGGGAACATGAGGTCTTTCCCGGGTTACACAACGATGATGGATGCCTTCGGGAAGCTGTCGGAGGAGGAGCAGGCTATCATCGAGCCGGGAGCCTTCGGTGCCTTGGTACGAGGCTGGAGGGAGATCAAGGAAAGGAAGATTCAGGCTAACCTCAGCCTGATTCGAGCCTTTATTGATCGGTTCTCTTACACGACCTCGACTTTCCATATGCCTTTTGGAGAGATCGGGGTCACTTTGGAGGACTACGACATGCTCTCGGGCCTGCCTTGTGGAGAGGAGCCGTTAGTGTGGCCGTTGACGGCCATACGAGTAGACTCGGCCGAGGCGAGGAGTCTGATCGGCTGGAATCTGGCTGCGGGACTGGCCTAGGTTCATGGTTTGGTGCCGAGTACCTACATCAGGGACTACTTCGGCGGTAGGGTTCCGGCGAGAGTAAGGATGAATGGACGCATGGAGCCTCCAACACCTTGTACTGCTGAGCAGCGGGCTCGCCTGTGGCTGTGGTGGTTCTTGTCTTTGATTTACCTCGGAGACAAGGGGGAGAGGCTGTCGACGAAACTTCTTCCGTTTCTGGCTGACTTGAGTAGCCTAGGTCGTTGGGACTGGGTTACTCCTAATTTTGCGGTCCTCACGCGCTACATGAGGGCCATGGTTCATCCGGAGCTGATGGAGAAGGGGACTTCTCCTGCCACCATTGGTCCTGGACTTCTCTTGGAGGTATGAACCTTCCTTGAAATTATGAAAGATCATCATTTTTCATTTTTTAATATGAAAGATCATTTTTGTAGAGTGATTTGTAATCATTATCATTTTTGGCCTGCAAGCGTGGGTGTACTCCTAATTTCCTGGCTTCGCTACCATGAGGGCGGCAGACATACCGAGGGCATACCCTATCGTGAGGGACTGGATTGTGTGTCATCGGAAGAGCCTGCAGTCTTCTTACGACGTCTGTCGGAGTGGCGTGAATGCCCTGAGCTTACACAGCGTAAGTGTCTTTTGATCTTCATTTTATCTTTTCTTTACTTAGAGATGATCATAGGAATGACCCCTCGTTCTCTTGCTTTAGTGGTTGCCCCGGCCTTGGGAGAGCTACTCTGGGACTCCAGCATTTGTGGCTGAGGTTCTCCATTCTCGGAGTTCGAGTCGGTTGTTGTTGACGACGCCCATAGGGCCTGTGTGGTACTTGGGTGAGAGTTTGACTCGGCAGTGCTCCCGCGACGCTTTTACGGTTCCCATCGATCCTCCACGGACGATGTTTAGGGAGCCTTAAGAGGTTGAGAGGACAGCTGACCTGGCTGGTGTGAGTGGTGATACTCTCCTTCCTGGTGAGGAGTATGCCGAGTTTGTTCGCTGGAGGTTAACGTACTGGCCGATCGTGGTAAACATACTTACTTGTTAATTTTGATAAAACTGATAAATGATGAATGATCACCAAAATAATGAATCACTTGAGCTTCGCAGGAGATCGAGGTGGCGGGCGTCGAGCCCCCAGCTTTTCCAGAGACATTGGAGTACACCGACTCGACGGGCATGACGACGATCTCGGAGATCCGGGATTTTAGCGAGGCGGTGACCGATGCTGTCTTTTGTATTTTATGCTTTATTACATAGGAATGCATTTGCTTAAACTTCTTCGTTTTTGAATGAAGGTGGCACCGTCCAGGCACGTGGAGCTGTGGAGGATGGCCAACCGGTTGCGAGCTATAGCCATTGAGGCCCTTGCAGGTGGCTCTGAGAGGCAGGTATGAACCTTCCGTACCCGTTCTTTATTTCTTATTTTTACTACTTTCAACTTTGTGAAGGGAAGTAAAGTAAATAATGCTCCATTTCTTCTGTGTAGAGGGAGCGTGAGCTGGCGCAGTCCCAAGAGGAGACGGCCGCTTGCTGAGAGAGCTCGAGGCTAGGGATGCTGAGATCGCTACCCTTGAGGCGACCGTGGCTGAGCTGAGGGGTCGTCAGGACTAGTTTGCTGGTTGTTTGTTGTACATATGTATATTTTTTTTGGATGTCATTTTGGCCAAGAGCCCGTTTTTTATGTACATTTTGCATTTTTGGTTGTAAATATGATGGCATGCGCCCTTTGCTGCTGAGTGTTTGATGTATCTGCAGGTTAGCTTTGAAAAAACAGGTTTGGCATGTGACGGTTTACGCCGTCATGCTGCCGAAATTCACGTAGAAAATCACATAGCAAAGCATATAATAAAAAGAATTAAAATAAATTTACGGCCTAAATAAGCGCGAAAAGAAAAGAAAAAGAAAAAAAAGTGTCCGAAAATGGACGAAATTACGCGACCGGACGGTAGGGAGGGCTACCCCCTAAAAAAGTATTTAAAAGAAATGTCTAAGTGTATTAGAAACATTTTTGGAAATAGAGAGTGAAATGATTCCCGGAAAAGAAAATGAAAATAAAAAATGAGTAAGTGTGCGTATTTGGCGATAATGTCCATTCTGCCTCAAAAAGCGAACCCGTAAAGATGAGGAAACAAAAATTTGCTAATTATTCAGAATTTCCAAATTAAATCCCTATAGGAATAGGAAATTTTACTTAAAACAGAATTAGGAAAGATCCACGACCGTCAAACGAGGAAACGAGCCTGGGGAAGTGGCGCAGCAGGAGCTGTGATCCTTCGAAGAGGCGCAGCAACTGCTGCGTCTTTTCTCCAGTTAGTCCGTCCTTAGCTCAAATTAGGAAATAGCGAATAGTATAAATAGAGACCTCTGTTGAGCTTCTATTCTCACAATTCTCTCTTTTTCGACTTCGTTTATCACATAAAACCTCCTATATCTTCTCAAAATTTCCAAAAAATATGGATGCCTTTGAAAATCGCATTAAGGATTAGACAAAGGAATTTACAATATGAAGAAACACGACATGGGTGCTTTTAATTTAGGATCAATCATAAGTTTGAAGCTAGTGAAAGTAATTATGCCCTTTCTGGATGCTTGTATTGAATATTGGGATCCTAATTTTCATGTATTTGCATTTCCGGCAGGCAAAATTTGTCCCTTTCCTGAAAAAATTGCTGCGGTTGGAGGATAGGATGCAGAAAATGTCCCGGCTATACCTCTTAGCTCTCAAGGCTATAAAAACAAATTTAGGGATTTTCTTGGATTGACCAAGGCTGAGGTAGACCGTCTTGTGACCTCAAAAGGTGTCCGTATGTTCGAATTTGTTGATCGATTTATAAATAGGGAGGACCCCACTATTTCCTATGTGGCAAGGCGTAGAGCTTATGGATTTTGTCTTCTTCATTGCTATGTCCTACGAGGGCACGTGGACCAAGGATGAGGGGTGATCCGCGATTTCTAGGCATAGTGGAGCAAATGGAACTGCGCAGGAGTCCAGCATGCTTGATTCTAGGGGAGACCATTCTTGGTTTGGACAATAAGAAGGGGAACCGCGAGAATCTTTATCTTAGGAGTCATATTATTTTAAAGGTAAGAACCCGTCTTCTTATTTTATTCGACCGTTTTTTTTCGTCTGTTGTTTTTTTTTTTGGCCGAATATGGGATATTGACTCCCATCCCTTTTTTGGTAGATCTGGCTGATGGAAAGACTGCGGTTGATCGAGCCCCCAGTTAACGTGACAAGATATTGCTCCCGATCCATTGCTATGAGAACGAGGCTATACATGGTGGACTTTACTCGAGTATGCAACTATTGGGAAAACAAATTAAAGAATGAAGACGAGCCCTTGATCAGGTGGATAGTGCCATGGTGGCATCTCAGATCAGTGACTGGAGTATCATCTCTGGATCTGACACGGTCGATTCACGTTTCCGGCTTGGAATTCATGGTCCACACTTTTCCGGAAAGATTGATGAGGCGGGTGGGCCTAAGACAGAAAATCCCGAAGCTAGACATCGTCCCTCAAACTGCTTTGGCACATACTTCGGAGTCTTGTTGAGAGTGGGCAATTTGTTTGGCCCAAAAGAATATGTGGTTCATACCGGTTCCGGTTGCGTCGCTATGGGTATCTGACTCATATCTGTAGTGGAGGAAAGCTGGCACTCCCGAGGAGCGTGAAAATCTAAGGAAGCACGAGCCCGTAGATTGTAAAATCCGTGAAGTGGCGAAGGAGAATCAAAAGTACTTAACTGAGGAGGAACAAGAGGCCGGATATTGGGTCGTTCGTCCGTCGAAGAAACCGAAGAATGCTCCTACCGAAAAGATGGTGGCAGATCGAAATGGGAAAGCAAGACTGCGAGAACAACCATAGGTGATTAGGTCCGAGATAACGCAAGAGCGTACCGCTCGTGGTCGAGACAAGAATTTTGACAAAAGTGACAAAGGCAAGGGGAAAATGGAAGAGTAGCCTTAGTCATTTATTAAATAGTATTATTTTTTATTATTTTGAGTTGTAATAAACGGCGGGGTTTTTAGAATCCTAGTCTAGTATTTTATTTTCAGCATTTTAAATTTATATGTATTTGGCATACTATTATAATGAATAAATGATTTATTAGTTAAGAAACTTTATAAATTTCTCTTTATTTATTCTCGTCGAATTTCAGATGCGAATGCAAATGTCCTTCTATTTACATCTTGAAATGACGGGTTGTATCCTGTAAAGGATTGCCTACGTATTCCTTAGAAAAAATGAAATCAAACCTTGTACGTAGTTCGGAAAAATGTAAATGAATAAATGTTCGAAGCAAGAGCTTGTAATGAACATAGAAAATAAGCATGTGCTTTACTTACCCCTAAGGAAATGCAATTCAATTTGATGATATGAGGATGTCAAAATGTCAGAACGCAAGAGCGAAATATCATAAGCTTTTTAACGGACCAGGGGCCGGTTTTATTTCGTGTCGCAAGAGCGGCACGTGTGTCACGCGAGGCGCGTTTTATCCTATTTCTAAGGGTTGTATCTTTTCAATTGGTCTAGGTTAGTTGGATTAGAAAACTCATTCCCGTCTAGGTCTTTGATCCTAACTGCACCCCAGGAAAGTATAGATTTGACCAAAAATGGTCTTGCCCAATTAGGTTTGAATTTTCCTCGTGGATCGACAGGTAAAAGAGCCCTGACTGACTTGAGTACTAAATCCCCTTCCTTGATGTTTCTGGGCTTTTCCCATTTATTAAAGGCTCGTTTGATACCTGCCTGATATATCTGCATATTATGTAATGTGCGTAGCCTCTGTTCGTCCAAGAGGACGAGTTCATCATACCTATCCCTATTCCATTCAGCTTTTGGGATTTGACTTTCAAGTAAAATGCGTATAGATGGGTTCTCTAGCTCTACCAGTTATACAACCTCCATGCCGTAAGTCAAAGAGAAAGGAGTAGCCCCAGTGGGCGTCCTAACTGATGTGCGATATCCCCATAACGCAAAGGGTATTTTGCTAGGCCAATCGCGATAATTATCGATCATTTTCTTGAGGATTGTGACGACATTTTTGTTAGCTGCTTCCACTACGCCGTTAGTTTGAGGTCTGTATGGTGAGGAATGGTGATGCTGGATCTTATAATTGGCTAGCAACTGTGCAGCTTTTGCCTGAAAATGTGACCCGTTGTCACTTATGATTTCATGCGGGCAACCATATCGACAGATGATATTGGTTTGTATAAACTTTGCCACATGTTTGGCTGTAAGGCTGGTGTAAGATGCTGCCTCGGCCCATTTAGTAAAATAGTCGATAGCTACTAAGATGAAACAATGGCCTCTGTCCCAGCTGGAGTGATCTTCCCGGTGATGTCTATCACTATGCCAAATCGGACCATCAATAAGGAGCATATCGCAACGGTTTAATGCATTTAATAACGACACTTAGACTACTGTTTTCAAAATATTGGCGGAAACCTAGACCGCGCTAATAAGAATAACGGTTTCCGTCGAAAGTCGTTCTTATTATAATGTGACAACGGTTGTTTAACAAACAGTTATCAAAATCGTTTAACGGTTTCCAAAAACTCGTTATAGAATCACCCTTATCAACGGTTGTTAGACAACCGTTACCAGTTTTATAAAACGGCGTTTCGAAAACCGTTACTAAATTAACACCAGCAACGGTTTTTGGTACCCGTTGTTATGTTATAGCTACGGGTTTCTTGTACTGTTATCATTTTCTATTATGAAAGAACGGTTCGTCTGTACCCGTTTCCATTTATCATTTACGGGTTAAAAATAACCGTTATATACTTTTTCCAATGTTTAATATTCAACCGATGCATGTATTATAATGAACCGTTGGATGCATTGTTTTGTTTGACCATTATTACTATCCGTCCATTATTATATTCACACATGCATGCATACATATTTTCCTATAAATATCACTTTTAATGTGATCAATTAACCATATTCACCAATTCAAAGTTCAATTAATAATAGCCTATAATTTAATTAAAAATATTACACTTCGATCACCATGTCGTCGTCTTCTACACCCGCCAAATCACAATCAAATACCCGCTATGTCCATCCTATTACCTGTATTATACACAACCTTCCAATCAAATATGATGACAATGGTAAGGCTTTTTCGAGAAGTTTTACTTGGATGAGAGATATGCTTCGTCAAGGTGGTTATACGAATGTTTAAAAGGTCCACCCAGCTTGGACTAAAGTTCATGGTTTCCTTGGTTACGCAATGATCGAGTTTGAAGGTTTTGGGAAGAAGCTGGAATCTTTTCGTCAAGCAAGAAAACTCCAGGCAAGATACGAGGATCATGATGCTGGGAAGAAAAATTATTATACGGATGATGTGTTACAAGCGCAATATTTATGGATTGCAACAGATTGTGACATTAATCTATTAAGAACATATCGGCATTATATTGACACTGTGCCTCGTTCATAGGAGGCAGAACAAGTGCCTCCTAATAACCACATATTGAATTCGCAATATTTATCTCAATCGCAGGGGAATTACAAGATGATTATGTTAATTAATTATTATTATTATTATTATTATTATTCTAATTAATGTTGTTAAAACCATGCGTCTTTTAATTTCTCGTTATGTATGTGTTTTTCTTTAATATATGCGTGGTAGTGTATTTTATTTTCTAATTATTTATTGTAAGTTACGTAGGTTTAAAATATTTGTTAATAAGTCAACTTTTACATTAAATTAATTACCAACGGTTTTGATAAAAATTATAAATGTGACTATAAATGTTAAAGCATCCTTTACTAACATTCATTAATCAAATCACAATATTTCGTCCCTATTACACAAATTTGAAACAACATAGCAATGAACCCTAATTTTATCAACAACGAAAAATGGCTTACACAAACGATTGATGATGATGGGAAGGTTCTCGCCGGGCTTCCCGCCGATCAAAACCCATTAATCAAAGCATCCCTTGAACATCAACGGAATTATTGGATTAAGAGGCGTGAATCTGCCCGGCTTGTCAACCAAGCCTCATCATCATCATCATCTTCATACCCTCGTCGGCCTATTACTCGCAACTTGGCTGCAGCCAGAGATATGTTGAGTTGTACTCTTCCAACCTTATCTCCACATGCAAGTCGTTTCCTTGCATATATTTAATCTGTTATTGCAAAATATGAAGCCAATGACCCGGAAGTTAGCGGTATACTAGAGTGGCGTAATTGATGGCAGGTTGAGAAGCGCTTTTTACGCTTAACCGGGGTTGTTCCGACTTATTATACATCTTTTGATTTCTGATAAATGTTGTAATGTATTTGGTTTAAAATTAAATGAAATGATCATTTTGAAAGTGTTGAGTTATGCTTGTTTGATTTGCTTCCATTTTTTGAACTCCATAGATCAGTCACTAATCAAAATCCAGATTGCTGCTACATAATACTCATAAAAAACGGTTCACCTGCAACCGTTGTCAATTGGTTCATCAACAACAGTTCACCTATAACCGTTGTCAATTGGTTCATTAACAATGGTTAACCTACAACTACAACCATTGTAAATTTGTTCATTAACAACGGTTCACCTACAACCGTTGTCAATCGTGATGTTCTAACTTCAACGTGCACCGTTTATTAATTGTTTGACCATACGACTGAATATATTAAAAAATAAATAAATGAAAGATATGACCATTGTAGATACCCAGTATCTGCTGAGACTCCAACAAACACCCGATGATTATCGGACTACAACATGTTTTGGGATCGCAGCGTTTGATCGACAGTTTGTGTACAACTTTACGTCGGAAAACTTAAAACGATTTCGAAAACAAAACATTTCAAAACATTTCAAAAATACCTGGAGTGTTAAATGCACAACGACGGGGTCGCGATGACACTAACTAGAGTCAAAACCGACACCGGACCAAAAACCGACTCGAAAATTCAAAATCCCGACTCCAACAACGAGTCAAACCGAGTCAAACACAAAAACCAAAAATATCTCAAGCCTTCTATACTAAGTTTTCCCGGATTCATGAATGGTCAAGTACCAAACATGTGACTACAAAACCTAGGATAGAACAAATCATGATTATGTTTGTTGTGATAGTGACAACACAACTCGAAGTGCCGCGATTTGGCTCTCGCCTCTTTGACCAGCCCAGGTGGCCACGTCGCTCAAAACTCACACAACCACTCATTCTCCTATAAATACCCCTCAAATGTCGGCCATTTGAGATTTACGCGAGTGTCCGCCCCCTCTTTTCTCCCTTAAAATTCTCGACTCGACTTCTAAAGTCATAATCCGACGCGTGTTTACGACCTACCGATCGTAAACACGAGCCTTACACGTTGTTTGGTACCGTCATCGTGCATTAAACCACTTGTCCGACCACTTTGACCACTACACCATCACTAAACTTTTAAAACACTCTTTTACTTACCAAAACGGTTTTAAACCGAGTTTTTTCCGATCAAACAAGTTGTTACACTTACGTCGGTCACTCGCCATAGCCAAACATGTAAGTATGAGGGTGTAAAAATCCTCTTTTATTATGTTTTCTTTCGTTTCATGACTTTAACATGTTAAAACATGCATAACATGAACCAAAACATGGAATAAACGAGCCAAAACCGATTTTTGGTCTGAGGCAGAAGCCCCTTAGGTCGGCAAATGGCTCGCGCCTAAATGGGGTACTCAGACCAGAGATCAACCGTGTTTGTTCTCGTCATTTCCCTTAATCCATTTTTCATATTTGTAATCGGTTTTTACCATTTCAAGTATTTTCGAAACCTTTTTGTTTCATTTCACATGTTTTAACCATAAAGCATTTTTCACCCTTGGTTCTTCAGACCATGACGGTTAAATCCGTGTTTCGGTGATAATATTTGGTTAATGACATTTAAGAGGTATTTTAAAGCCTTTTATTTCATTTCTTCACATTTTCAAACAAACATATTAGTCACCAACACGAAATCATCCTTGGTTCTACATACCATGCCGGATTTTAACCCGGGTACGATGACGAGTACCGACTAATTACATTCAAAATGGACTTAAAACAATTAGTCCATAATCATTTTCAAAACTATTCATGTCAAGCTTGTCAAACCAGACCCGACACCGAATATTATCAAGTGATGATGATCATTCGAGTCTAGTCCTTCAAATCAACAAATGCGGTCTAAACGACCCCTTCAAAATCAAACCGGGTTCAAATGCCCATTTTTTAACACGTTTCATAACGTTTTCTAAACAGTCAGAACACGGCATACAACCGTTGGCTAATCCGTGCCTCAAGCAGGCTTTTTCTTTCTCATTTTCAAAACCAGAGGGAGGCCCCTTACACCGCCGGCTGGCTCGCGCCTCTTATAGCCGCCTGGTACAGGGCCTATTCCCTTCCAGCATTAGTCTAGGACAATCCCGACTCCGGTTAACCCGGATATAGGACGGATTAGATGACTATTCAACCCACATTTGCAAAATGCCTTACTAAGACAAATGGATCATGTTATGCACCCTAAACCTAATACGGTAAATGGATGTTTAATTTCCGTCTTGCATGCAAATCAATCATTAATCCAACTCGACATCATATACTTGATACTTGGATTAAATCAACCGACTTAGAAAGCTCTCACATGTTAGGTTTAAAACATTGGATGCGCATTCATGCATTTAAACCGTTTTATCAACTTTTGCATTCAACCAACCAAGATCGATCAGTAGAGGCCGCTAAACGCGGGCGGGATTGGGTGTCTGATTAAAGGGCTTCCCAATACGTACCTTCACCTCTTACTCAGAAACTTTGGATAGTGGACGACCTTATCCAGGGCGTACGAGAGTCATTCTAGAGATAGGACGCTAAAGAGGGACGATTTCTTGTCTTTAGTACCTATGTCAAAACGCTGCTTTGTGCTTCGATTTGACCAAGGTATAAAGTGGAATTCGAACGGGTTCCAGGCATCCCACAAATGCTTGGTGGCGACTCCGAACATCTCTAATCGTTTCGAGACCCTTACCGAGAGGAAACCGACCGATCTAAAACGATCCGGTCGAAAGCACCTTTACGCCGCCGAGCGTGGTTTTCAAAAAGACTGCTGCCGTTGCCCACAGATCGGCTGGGCATACGCAGGTGGGCCCATGTCCACAGATTGGCGACTCCGCTGGGGAAAAACTAGGACTTACGTCTTTGTAATCCCTAGATGGTGACACTCGAACGAGGTCTTGGTTGGAATGCATTAATTGATATTACGGTCACGGTCGGGTTCCTTGTTCGGGCCCACAACCAAACCTTTTCGACCAATTGGCTCGTCTCGTCGGCGTGAGTTTTCTCATCCCCGCGGTTCGAATCCCGATTGAGTCAAGCATACCATTGACGTTACACATTTCTGTTTCGTCAAAGAGCTTTCATCACTTTCGAGCACGAGGCTAGGGCACCCTCCTTACACATTTTGTTTGGATTGGTATCCCTCTCGCAAATCGGGGTTTGATTGCTTGGTGTGTAACCCACCCTTTTAAGCCAAAACCCGTGTCAGCATGATGCATAATATAATGAAACTGTGAGTGCTTATGTGCTACTTGATCATAAGTCCTTCCGTGTCATTTTCAAACTTTCAAAATCACCTTTTGCGCCGTTATAATGGCCATTTCAAACCTCGGTCTTTCGCCGACCGTTGCGCCTCTTTCTAGGCCGTCGTAATGACGATTTTCAAACCCGGTTTTGTATAACCATTTCAACCCGCCTTTCTAGGCCGTCGTAATGACGATTTTCAAACTCGGTTTTGTATAACCATTTCAAACACGCCTTTCTAAGCCGTCGTAATGACGATTTTCAAACTCGGTTTTGTATAACCATTTCAACACGCCTTTCTAGGCCGTCGTAATGACGATTTTCAAACCCGATTTTGTATAACCATTCCAAAATCACCTTTTTACGCTGTTATAATCGCCGCGACTAGACACGGATTTTAACCCGTTTCGCGCCGACAATGGCTCTTTCAAAACCCGAGAAAAGCACAAACCTTTTTCTCGAGACACTTTCGGGATCCCGAGGACCATGCACCGTCCCCGAGACCTCTTCAAACATTTCAAACCCGATTTTCAAAACATACAATTTTGAATTTCAAAACCGTCTTGGGAAACAATGCACTGTTTTCCGAGCCGACTCAAACTCAAACCGTCTTTTGCAAATAAACTTAAGACAACCCATTAAAGCGACAAATGAATCTTTTGAAAATTTCTATTTTCGAAAACTTCAGTCCACCATTCCAATTCCGCCTCGTGTCTATCGAGTCAAAGCAAACGTACTTATGGGTCTTTACTTATGAGTCGTCTCACCACGAGACCCGTCCAATGGCGTCGCGCCGTCAAGATTGGACTCGTGTCAAAGGTTCGGTCAAACACCGTCACGTCACAAATCGAGTCAGCACCGGGGGACCACGCACGGTCACGTCGTCTTTTTGAGTCAATCTTGGTCTCGTCCTCTGTGTTGTCTGCGTTCAGTCTTAGAACCGTGTCGGATTGAGTTGTAATGTGAGCCGTTTTTCTGCCTCAAAGCCATGGCCCCGTCTTCAGCTTCGTCCAACAACAACAATGATAACAACAGAGATGTCACAACTGATCAATTAGCCAGCCTACTTACCGCTCTTAAGGTCACCCTGGATCGCGTCGAGACCCGTATCGATGCCCTGGAAAACAAGGAAATTGGGGAACATAATACCCCACCTCTGACTGAGACTGAGAAGAGGCAGAAACTCTTGGAAGAACAACTCCTAGCCCGGGGTAATAACATCCACCTTGAAAATAACCGAAGGTTCGAACCTGTTGGGTACCAGTTACCTGACAACTTCACCCTGACTGATGTGCCTAAGTTCAAGGGAGTGGAGGACCCACTCAACCACATCCGTGCTTTCAAAGACTATATGGCCATTAAGGGGGTCACACAGGAACTTTTTACCAGGATATTCCCATCCTCTTTGGAGCCGATACCTCGCCAATGGTACTACTCCTTGGACCCGAAAAACCTTACCACTTGGGATGAGATTGCACTTGAGTTTGCCAAACAGTATGCCGACAATGTCGAGATCCAGGCCAACACCCGTACTCTCGAGGTGTTAACCCAGAACGACAAAGAGGGATTCACCGAGTTCCTAACCCGTTGGATGAGGGTGAGTACTCAGTTGGTTAGTAAGCCGAGTGAATCAACTCTGGTGGAGAAATTTGTCAACAACCTCTGCCCGGTTTATGCCAATCTGCTGAGGTATCAAAATATCCAAACTTTTCAAGATCTGCAAATTCTGGGGACACGTATTGAGGACGACCTCCGAAAAGGTGTCTTAGCAAAGACCACAGGCAGGGGTTATCAAGGATCCACTTCAACCGGATCTCGCCCTTACGGTCAGACAAACAAGATTGATGAGGTCAACCTCGTCGAACCATCTGCCAAGAAAATTGAACGCCCCCAGAGAGTGTTCACCAACATAGGGTCAACTTATGCAAGTGCCTTGAAAAGGCTCATGGACCAAGGGAAGCTACAACCGATCGGGCCCACTCCGGACCCGACCGACGCCAAGAAATCCCGATTTTGGAACCCCAACGCCTACTGCCAGTATCATCAAGGGAAAGGGCATGACACCGAAAATTGCTTCAAACTCAAGCACCTCATTCAAGACATGATTGAGAAGGGAGATTTGCCTATACCCCCACCAACTAAACCGAACAACAAGACGAATCCTCTGGGAATTCACGCCATCTATGACGATGAGCCGACCCTAGACTGCTCTCATCTCATCTTGCCAATTGACGATGAGGTGAATGTTCTGGAAAAGGACCCTTCAGATGGAGTGTTCGTATTCAGTGCTGCCACTATGCTCACTATGTTTCAGCAAGTTGAGGAGGCCATTGCCAGCCTTTCTGAGAGAATCACCCGACTCGACGACGCCTACCGTCGACTCATCTTCAATCCCCCGGCACCACGTCCGAGGGAGAATTCCCCAAGCATTCAAAACTACCCACCCCAGATGCATTGCTCCCGTGACCATTCTGGTATAGACCCCACGAAAATCACCTTCAAAATAACCACCTTCACGAGAATCACCCACAAAATAACTACCCTCACAAAAATTGCCCTCGCAAAAATATCCCCCACAAGAACTACCCACCGAGGAATACCCCTCCAAGGTATCCTCGAGACCCTGAAATTAACGGCATATGGCGGGATGATGTTTAGGATATTTATGTCGTCCCAGGAAAGGAGAAACGGACGAAGGAAATGGGACATCTCACCCGGTCCGGACGTCCCTATCAGAATCCGAGCAACCCAGCGGTCGTTCCAACAACGAATGACCAAGTCGTCCCAGAAGTGGACACCCAACCAAAGGCTCCCGAGAACTCAATACTGAAACAGCTCCAGAAAGCAAAAGCCGAGAACTCAATACTGATCGCAACGTCTTTTGAGCATCGACAGGCCTTGCTGCAGGCCTTGGGAAAATTAACCGTGCCCTCCACCTCTTCCCCAGAAGAAATAGTGGCACACATGACAAGAGACGCCCCTGATCTGAGCAACCCGGTCGTCTTCTCCGATGAGGATATCCCCCTGTTCGGAGCCAACCATAACCTGGCCCTATACATCACTGTGCAATGCCTCTAAAAGAACATACCCATGGTTCTCGTGGATGACGGCTCCGCCATGAATGTCATTCCTCTCAAAACTGCCCACAGGCTGGGTATTAAGGAATCTGATTTAATCCCAACAAATCAAGGAGTACGCGCCTACGACGGCACTCGTCGCAAGGTCGATGGGCTTATCACTCTAACCGTCGCAACCGGGCCACTAGAAAGACAAACCAGTTTCCAAGTGGTCGACATCGACGCGTCCATCAAAATGCTCCTGGGACGTCCCTGGATTCACGCCGTCAAGGCAGTCACATCAACGCTTCACCAAAAGATCAGGGTCCCCTTTAACGGGAAAACGATCACGATCCCCGCTTCCCCAATCAAAGCAGTCATGAGAAGAGGGGTAACCTCCCAAGCCATTGAGGAGGACGACAATGAAATGTGGGGTTTCCAAGCCGTGAACGCCATAACTGATGAGCTAACAACCTCTGAATGTGACCCGTTCGCCAGCCTCACGATCAACCGTATCATGATGCGCCAGGCTTATTTCCCGGGTTTACCGCTCAATCCACTGAAGGACCCATTGCCTCCCTTGAAACAGGCTAAGGTCCCCAACATCCCCTTTAGACTGGGATACGAGCCTACTGACAAAGACATCCAGGAGATGAACCTCCTAATCCGAAAACGCAAGAAGCATGGAGTCATCCTCCGTCCCTACCACCTGACTCTCAACGGATACTTTGTCCCCGAGAGAGAGTCTGAGCTTTACCACGGCTTTCCGGAGCTAATCTATGACCCTGTGGTGAAGACTAGATACCCGGGAGTGGAAGTCTTTCAGGACTGCTACTTTACTCACGACAACATCGAAGCTGCATCAACTGAGTCCAAACCGTCACCGTGCCTCGACGGACAAGCTGTCACACTACTCTTTGGGGAAGATAACATCAAACACCTCGATTATGAGGATATCATCAATATCGCCCTGAAAGACAATCAGTTTGATCCAACCGCCTTGATCTTCGATACAGACCCGGAGAAAGCTACCCAAGGCTGAAGGAAAACCATCAAATGGACCGATCGCCAAGGCCGCATTCTCAAGATCACCACTGGAGAAGGCCCTGTGTTCAAGAAGGAAAGTGAAGAAGGATCCGAGTCTGAGTCGGAGTCGGAGTCTGAGTCTGTTATAGCTCCCAACGCTCCTGATGTCCCAGTCAAGGTCCCCTTCCCACTGTTTTATCACAAAGTCGTGGCTGATTCAGAGGCTGAGTCTACTAGGGTCACCCCCACTCCCATGAAAGGTGACAACCTGGAGCCTGTTCCAGGGGCCACTTCCTCTGTTGTGTCGCCTCTGACTGACCACGAGATGTCTATCCTTTCCGAGCTTTTCGCTCGTCTCAACTTAATGAACGCTAAGTTTGCTTATGACTCGTCTCACTTTAACTGCAATGCAATTCTGAATGATCATGAGGAATTTGACTTGAGTAACTACCCACCTCACTTAGCCAAAGAACTTGACAAACGGGAAACCAGAACCCCCATCATTGAGGAAACTGAGCCTATTAACGTAGGAATCGACAATACACCTCAAGAACTTAGGATAGGGACAACCCTGGACCCCTCGGAAAGACAACAGTTCATTGACCTCCTCCACGAATACAAGGACGTATTCGCCTGGTCTTACTGAGATACATGCCGGGATTGACAGAGAAATTGCAGAGCACCGGATACCCATCAAACCGGGGCTAAACCGTGAATGGAAGCTACGCCGGATGCGTCTGAATGAGCCCTAAAAATCAAAGAAGTGGTGGACAAACAGATTCAAGGTCGGGTTCATCAAAGTGTCTCGAATACTCATTTGGGTGGCCAACATTGTGCCGTACCAAAGAAAGACGGACGTCGGGTTTGCGTCGACTTCGGGGATCTCGAACAAGGCAAGTCCAAAGGACGACTTCCCTTTGCCACATGTTGACATTCTGGTAGACAACACCGCCGAACATGCTCTCCTATCATTCATGGACGGGTATGCCGGGTACAACCAGATTAAAATGGCTGAGGAAGACATGCACAAAACTGCGTTCACCACACAGTGGGGGACGTATTGTTACACGGTCATGCCCTTCGGCCTCATCAACGCCGGAGCAAACTATCAGAGAACCGCTACCACTCTCCTACATGATATGATGCACAAGGAGGTAGAGGTATACGTCGATGACATGATCGTCAAATCAAAGGAACGGGACGGCCACATCAGTTCCCTCCGGA